>NW_027476515.1:0-200496 GCF_051020955.1 Megalopta genalis | reverse complement strand
AAATCGTGTATATCGCATGATATTGAAGCTAAATCGTATGTTTCGCGGTGATTTAAAGCTAATTCGTGTATTTCGCATGAATCTGAAGCTAAATTGTTCATTTCGCATGAATTTGAAGCTAAATCGTTTGTTTAAAATCTCTATTTCGCACGAATTTGAAGCGTAATCGTGTGTTTCGCATGATATTGAAGTTACATCGTATGTTTCGCTTTGATTTAAAGCTAATTCGTGTATTTCGCATGAATCTGAAGTTAAATAGTTCATATCACATGAATTTGAAGCTAAATCGTTTGTTTAAAATCGCTATTTCGCAAGAATTTGAAGCGAAATCGTGTATATCGCATGATATTTCTGCTAAATCGTATGTTTCGCGTTGATTTAGAGCTAATTCGTGTATTTCTCATTAATCTGAAGCTAAATTGTCCATATAACATGAATTCGAAGCTAAATCGTTTGTTTAAAATCGCTATTTCGCACGAATTTGAAGCGAAATCGTGTATATTGCATGATATTTCTGCTAAATCGTATGTTTCGCGTTGATTTAGAGCTAATTCGTGTATTTCGCATTAATCTGAAGCTAAATTGTTCATATCACATGAATTTGAAGCTAAATCGTTTGTTTAAAATCGCTATTTCGCACGAATTTGAAGCGAAATCGTGTATATCGCATGATATTGAAGCTAAATCGTATGTTTCGCGTTGATTTAAAGCTAATTCGTGTATTTCGCATTAATCTGAAGCTAAATTGTTCATTTCGCATGAATTTGAAGCTAAATCGTTTGTTTAAAATCGCTATTTCTCACGAATTTGAAGCGAAATCGTGTATATCGCTTGATATTGAAGTTAAATCGTATGTTTCGCGTTGATTTAAAGCTAATTCGTGTATTTCGCATGAATCTGAAGTTACATAGTTCATTTCACATGAATTTGAAGCTAAATCGTTTGTTTAAAATCGCTATTTCGCAAGAATTTGAAGCGAAATCGTGTATATCGCATGATATTTCTGCTAAATCGTATGTTTCGCGTTGATTTACAGCTATTTCGTGTATTTCGCATTAATCTGAAGCTAAATTGTTCATTTCGCATGAATTTGAATCTAAATCGTTTGTTTAAAATCGCTATTTCGCAAGAATTTGAAGCGAAATCGTGTATATCGCATGATATTTCTGCTAAATCGTATGTTTCGCGTTGATTTACAGCTATTTCGTGTATTTCGCATTAATCTGAAGCTAAATTGTTCATATCACATGAATTTGAAGCTAAATCGTTTGTTTAAAATAGTTATTTCGCACGAATTTGAAGCGAAATCGTGTATATCGCATGATATTGAAGCTAAATCGTATGTTTCGCGTTGATTTAAAGCTAATTCGTGTATTTCGCATGAATCTGAAGCTAAATTGTTCATTTCGCATGAATTTGAAGCAAAATCGTTTGTTTAAAATCTCTATTTCGCACGAATTTGAATCGAAATCGTGTGTTTCGCATGATATTGAAGTTACATCGTATGTTTCGCGTTGATTTAAAGCTAATTCGTGTATTTCGCATGAATCTGAAGTTAAATAGTTCATATCACATGAATTTGAAGCTAAATCGTTTGTTTAAAATCGCTATTTCGCAAGAATTTGAAGCGAAATCGTGTATATCGCATGATATTTCTGCTAAATCGTATGTTTCGCGTTGATTTAGAGCTAATTCGTGTATTTCGCATTAATCTGAAGCTAAATTGTCCATATAACATGAATTCGAAGCTAAATCGTTTGTTTAAAATCGCTATTTCGCACGAATTTGAAGCGAAATCGTGTATATTGCATGATATTTCTGCTAAATCGTATGTTTCGCGTTGATTTAGAGCTAATTCGTGTATTTCGCATTAATCTGAAGCTAAATTGTTCATATCACATGAATTTGAAGCTAAATCGATTGTTTAAAATCGCTATTTCGCAAGAATTTGAAGCGAAATCGTGTATATCGCATGATATTTCTGCTAAATCGTATGTTTCGCGTTGATTTACAGCTATTTCGTGTATTTCGCATTAATCTGAAGCTAAATTGTTCATATCACATGAATTTGAAGCTAAATCGTTTGTTTAAAATAGCTATTTCGCACGAATTTGAAGCGAAATCGTGTATATCGCATGATATTGACGCTAAATCGTATGTTTCGCGTTGATTTAAAGCTAATTCGTGTATTTCGCATGAATCTGAAGCTAAATTGTTCATTTCGCATGAATTTGAAGCTAAATCGTTTGTTTAAAATCTCTATTTCGCAAGAATTTGAAGCGAAATCGTGTGTATCGCTTGATATTGAAGTTAAATCGTATGTTTCGCGTTGATTTAAAGCTAATTCGTGTATTTCGCATGAATCTGAAGTTAAATAGTTCATATCACATGAATTTGAAGCTAAATCGTTTGTTTAAAATCGCTATTTCGCAAGAATTTGAAGCGAAATCGTGTATATCGCATGATATTTCTGCTAAATCGTATGTTTCGCGTTGATTTAGAGCTAATTCGTGTATTTCGCATTAATCTGAAGCTAAATTGTTCATATCACATGAATTTGAAGCTAAATCGTTTGTTTAAAATCGCTATTTCGCACGAATTTGAAGCGAAATCGTGTATATCGAATGATATTGAAGCTAAATCGTATGTTTCGCGTTGATTTACAGCTATTTCGTGTATTTCGCATTAATCTGAAGCTAAATTGTTCATTTCGCATGAATTTGAAGCTAAATCGTTTGTTTAAAATCGCTATTTCTCACGAATTTGAAGCGAAATCGTGTATATCGCATGATATTTCTGCTAAATCGTATGTTTCGCGTTGATTTAAAGCTAATTCGTGTATTTCGCATTAATCTGAAGCTAAATTGTTCATTTCGCATGAATTTGAAGGTAAATCGTTTGTTGAAAATCGCTATTTCGCACGAATTTGAAGCGAAATCGTGTATATCGCATGATATTGAAGCTAAATCGTATGTTTCGCGTTGATTTAAAGCTAATTCGTGTATTTCGCATGAATCTGAAGCTAAATTGTTCATTTCGCATGAATTTGAAGCTAAATCGTTCGTTTAAAATCTCTATTTCGCACGAATTTGAATCGAAATCGTGTGTTTCGCATGATATTGAAGTTACATCGTATATTTCGAGTTAATTTAAAGCTAATTCGTGTATTTCGCATGAATCTGAAGTTAAATAGTTCATATCACATGAATTTGAAGCTATATCGTTTGTTTAAAATCGCTATTTCGCAAGAATTTGAAGCGAAATCGTGTATATCGCATGATATTTCTGCTAAATCGTATGTTTCGCGTTGATTTAGAGCTAATTCGTGTATTTCGCATTAATCTGAAGCTAAATTGTTCATATCACATGAATTTGAAGCTAAATCGTTTGTTAAAAATCGCTATTTTGCACGAATTTGAAGCGAAATCGTGTATATCGCATGATATTTCTGCTAAATCGTATGTTTCGCGTTGATTTAGAGCTAATTCGTGTATTTCGCATTAATCTGAAGCTAAATTGTTCATATCACATGAATTTGAAGCTAAATCGTTTGTTTAAAATCGCTATTTCGCACGAATTTGAAGCGAAATCGTGTATATCGCATGATATTGAAGCTAAATCGTATGTTTCGCGTTGATTTAAAGCTAATTCGTGTATTTCGCATGAATCTGAAGTTAAATAGTTCATATCACATGAATTTGAAGCTAAATCGTTTGTTTAAAATCGCTATTTCGCACGAATTTGAAGCGAAATCGTGTATATCGTTTGATATTGAAGTTAAATCGTTTGTTTCGCGTTCATTTAAAGCTAATTCGTGTATTTCGCATGAATCTGAAGCTAAATTGTTCATTTCGCATGAATTGGAAACTAAATCGTTTGTTTAAAATCGCTATTTCGCACGAATTTGAAGCGAAATCGTGTGTTTCGCATGATATTGAAGCTAAATCGTATGTTTCGCGTTGATTTAAAGCTAATTCGTGTATTTCGCATTAATCTGAAGCTAAATTGTTCATTTCGCATGAATTTGAAGCTAAATCGTGTGTTTCGCATGATATTGAAGCTAAATCGTATGTTTCGCGTTGATTTAAAGATAAATTCGTGTATTTCGCATTAATCTGAAGCTAAATTGTTCATTTCGCATGAATTTGAAGCTAAATCGTTTGTTTAAAATCTCTATTTCGCACTAATTTGAATCGAAATCGTGTGTTACGCATGATATTGAAGTTACATCGTATGTTTCGCGTTGATTTAAAGCTAATTCGTGTATTTCGCATTAATCTGAAGTTAAATAGTTCATATCACATTAATTTGAAGCTAAATCGTTTGTTTAAAATCGCTATTTCGCAAGAATTTGAAGCGAGATCGTGTATATCGCATGATATTTCTGCTAAATCGTATGTTTCGCGTTGATTTAGAGCTAATTCGTGTATTTCGCATTAATCTGAAGCTAAATTGTTCATATCACATGAATTTGAAGCTAAATTGTTCATATCACATGAATTTGAAGCTAAATCGTTTGTTTAAAATCGATATTTCGCACGAATTTCAAACCATATCGTGTGTTTCGCATGATATTGAAACTAAATCGTATGTTTCGCGTTGATTTAAAGCTAATTCGTGTATTTCGCATGAATCTGAAGCTAAATTGTTCATTTCGCATGAATTTGAAGCTAAATCGTTTGTTTAAAATCGCTATTTCGCACGAATTTGAAGCGAAATCGTGTATATCGTTTGATATTGAAGCTAAATCGTATGTTTCGCTTTGATTTAAAGCTAATTCGTGTATTTCGCATTAATCTGAAGCTAAATTGTTCATTTCGCATGAATTTGAAGATAAATCTTTGTTTAAAATCTCTATTTCGCACGAATTTGAAGCGAAATCGTGTGTTTCGCTTGATATTAAAGTTAAATCGTATGTTTCGCGTTGATTTAAAGCTAATTCGTGTTTTTCGCATGAATCTGAAGCTAAATTGTTCATTTCGCATGAATTTGAAGCTAAATCGTTTGTTGAAAATCGCTATTTCGCACGAATTTCAATCGAAATCGTGTGTTTCGCATGATATTGAAACTAAATCGTATGTTTCGCGTTGATTTAAAGCTAATTCGTGTATTTCGCATGAATCTGAAGCTAAATTGTTCATTTCGCATGAATTTGAAGCTAAATCGTTTGTTTAAAATCGCTATTTCGCACGAATTTGAAGCGAAATCGTGTATATCGTTTGATATTGAAGCTAAATCGTATGTTTCGCTTGGATTTTAAGCTAACTCGTTTGTATCACATGCAGTTGAAGTTAAATCATGTATATCACAAGTATTTGAAGCTAAACCGTTTGATTCGCATGGATTTGAAGCTAAGCCTTCTACCTCGCATTGATTTGTAGATAAATAATGTGTTCCGCTTGGATTTTAAGCTAACTTGTTTGTATCACATGCAGTTGAAGTTAAATCATGTATATCACAAGTATTTGAAGCTAACCCATTTTATTCCCATGGATTTGAAGCTATGCCTTCTACTTCGCATTGATTTGATGTTAAATCATATGTCTCGCATGGATTTGAAGCTATCGCGTTTGTTTCGCATGCACTTGAATATAAATCAAGTATATCACAAGTATTTGAAACTAAACCGTTTGATTCGCATGGATTTGAAGCTAAGCCTTCTACCTCGCAATGATTTGAAGATAAATAATGTGTTTCGCTTGGATTTGAAGCTCAGCCTTCTACTTCGTATTGATTTGAAGCTAAACAATGTGTTTCGCTTGGATTTTAAGCTAACTCGTTTGTTTCGCATGCTGTTGAAGCTAAATCATGTATATCACAAGTATTTGAAGCTAAACCATTTGTTTCGCATTGGTTCAAAGAACAGTCTTCCACTTCGCATTGATTTGAAGCTAAATCATGTGTTTCGCATGGATTTGAAGCTAACTCGTTTGTTTCGCATGCAGTTGATGCTGAATTATGGATATCACAAGTATTTGCTGCTAAACCATTTATTTCGCATAGATTCGTAGATAAGCCTTCTACTTCGCATCGATTTGAAGCTAAATCATGTGTTTCGCACGGTTTTTGAAGCTAACTCGTTTGTTTCGCATGCTGTTGAATCTAAATCATGTATATCACAAGTGTTTGAAGCTAAACCATTTGTTTCGCATGGATTCGAAGATAATCCTTCTTCTTCGCATTGGTTTGAAGCTAATTCATGTGTTTCGCATGGATTTGAAGCTAACTCGTTTGTTTCGCATGCTGTTGAACCTAAATCATATATATCACAAGTATTCGGAGCTAAACCATTTGATTCGCACGGATTTGATGTTAACCATCCTAGTTCGCATTGATTTGAACTTAAATCATGTGTTTCGCACGGATTTGAAGCTAACTCGTTTGTTTCGCTTGCTGTTGAAGCTAAATCATGTATATCACAAGTATTTGAAGCAAAACCATTTGATTCGCACGGATTTGATGATAACCGTTCTAGTTCGCATTGATTTGAATTTAAATCATGTGTTTCGTATGGATTTGAAGCTAACTCGTTTGTTTCGCATGCAGTTGAAGATAAGTCATGCATATCACAAGTATTTGAAGATAAACCATTTGATTCCCATGGATTTGAAGCTATGCCTTCTACTTCGCATTGATTTGGAGTTAAATCATGTGTTTCGGATGGATTTAAAGCTAACTCGTTGTTTCGCATGCAGTTGAAGCTAAATCATGGATATCACAAGTGTTTGAAGCTAAACCATTTGTTTCGCATGGATTCGAAGATAACCCTTCTATTTCGCATTGATTTGAAGCTAAATCATGTGTTGCGCATGGATTAGAAGCTAACTCGTTTGTTTCGCATGCAGTTGAAGCTAAATCAAGTATATCACAAGTATTTGAAGCTAAACGATTTGTTTCGCATGGATTTGAAGATAAGCCTCCTACTTCGCATTGATTTGGAGCTAAATCATGTGTTCCGTATGGATTTGAAGCTAACTCGTTTGTTTCGCATGCTGTTGAAGCTAAATCATGTATATCACAATTATTTGAATATGTACCATTTGATTAGCATGGATTCGAAGATCACCCCTCTTCTTCGCATTGATTTGAAGCTAAATCATGTGTTTCGCTTGGATTTGAAGCAAAGCCTTCTACTTCGCATTGATTTGGAGTTTAATCATGTGTTTCGCATGGGTTTAAAGCTAACTAGTTTGTTTCGCATGCAGCTGAAGCTAAATCATGTATATCACAAGTGTTTGAAGCTAAACCATTTGTTTTGCATGGATTCGAAGATAATCGTTCTACTTCGCATTGATTTGAAGCTAAATCATGTGTTTCGCATGGATTTGAAGCTAACACGTTTGTTTCGCATGGATTTGAAGCTAAGCCTTCTACCTCGCATTGATTTGAAGATAAATAATCTGTTTCGCTTGGATTTTAAGCTAACTCGTTTGTTTCACATGCAGTTGAAGTTAAATCATGAATATCACAAGTATTTGAAGCTAAACCATTTGATTTCCATGGATTTGAAGCTATGCCTTCTACTTCGTATTGATTTGGAGCTAAATCATATGTTTCGCATGGATTTAAAGCTAACTCGTTTGTTTCGCATGCAGTTGAAGCTAAATCATGTATATCACAAGTATTTGAAGCTAAACCATTTGTTTCACATGGATTCGACCATCAGCTTTCTACTTCGGATTGATTTGAAGCTAAATCATGTGTTTCGCATGGATTTGAAGCTAACTCGTTAGTTTCGCATGCTGTTGAAGCTAAATCATGTATATCACAAGTATGTGAAGCTAAACCATTTGTTCCGCATGGATTCGAAGATCTGCCTCCTACTTCGCATTGATTTGAAGCTAAATCATTTCAACAGCATGGATTTGAAGCTAACACGTTTCTTTCACCTTGCTTTTGAAGCTATATCACTTATATTCGCAAGTATTTGAAGCTAAATCATTCGTATCGCATGGATATGAATCTAAGCCTTCTACATCTCATTGATTTGAAGGTAAATCATATGTTTCGCATGGATTTGAAGCTAAACCTCTTGTTTCGCATGGATTCAAAGATCAGTATTCTACTTCGCCCTAAATCATCTGTTTCGCATAGATTTGAAACTAACTCGTTTGTTTCGCATGCTGTTGAAGCTGATTCATGTATATCACAAGTATTTGAAGCTAAACCATTTGAGTCCCATGGATTTGAAGCTAAGCCTTCTACTTCGAATTGATTTGAAGCTAAATAATGTGTTTCGCTTGGATTTGAAGCTCAGCCTTCTACTTCGTATTGATTTGAAGCTAAACAATGTGTTTCGCTTGGATTTTAAGCTAACTCGTTTGTTTCGCATGCTGTTGAAGCTAAATCATGTATATCACAAGTATTTGAAGCTAAACCATTTGTTTCGCATTGGTTCAAAGAACAGTCTTCCACTTCGCATTGATTTGAAGCTAAATCATGTGTTTCGCATGGATTTGAAGCTAACTCGTTTGTTTCGCATGCAGTTGATGCTGAATTATGGATATCACAAGTATTTGCTGCTAAACCATTTATTTCGCATAGATTCGTAGATAAGCCTTCTACTTCGCATCGATTTGAAGCTAAATCATGTGTTTCGCACGGTTTTTGAAGCTAACTCGTTTGTTTCGCATGCTGTTGAATCTAAATCATGTATATCACAAGTGTTTGAAGCTAAACCATTTGTTTCGCATGGATTCGAAGATAATCCTTCTTCTTCGCATTGGTTTGAAGCTAATTCATGTGTTTCGCATGGATTTGAAGCTAACTCGTTTGTTTCGCATGCTGTTGAACCTAAATCATATATATCACAAGTATTCGGAGCTAAACCATTTGATTCGCACGGATTTGATGTTAACCATCCTAGTTCGCATTGATTTGAACTTAAATCATGTGTTTCGCACGGATTTGAAGCTAACTCGTTTGTTTCGCTTGCTGTTGAAGCTAAATCATGTATATCACAAGTATTTGAAGCAAAACCATTTGATTCGCACGGATTTGATGATAACCGTTCTAGTTCGCATTGATTTGAATTTAAATCATGTGTTTCGTATGGATTTGAAGCTAACTCGTTTGTTTCGCATGCAGTTGAAGATAAGTCATGCATATCACAAGTATTTGAAGATAAACCATTTGATTCCCATGGATTTGAAGCTATGCCTTCTACTTCGCATTGATTTGGAGTTAAATCATGTGTTTCGGATGGATTTAAAGCTAACTCGTTGTTTCGCATGCAGTTGAAGCTAAATCATGGATATCACAAGTGTTTGAAGCTAAACCATTTGTTTCGCATGGATTCGAAGATAACCCTTCTATTTCGCATTGATTTGAAGCTAAATCATGTGTTGCGCATGGATTAGAAGCTAACTCGTTTGTTTCGCATGCAGTTGAAGCTAAATCAAGTATATCACAAGTATTTGAAGCTAAACGATTTGTTTCGCATGGATTTGAAGATAAGCCTCCTACTTCGCATTGATTTGGAGCTAAATCATGTGTTCCGTATGGATTTGAAGCTAACTCGTTTGTTTCGCATGCTGTTGAAGCTAAATCATGTATATCACAATTATTTGAATATGTACCATTTGATTAGCATGGATTCGAAGATCACCCCTCTTCTTCGCATTGATTTGAAGCTAAATCATGTGTTTCGCTTGGATTTGAAGCAAAGCCTTCTACTTCGCATTGATTTGGAGTTTAATCATGTGTTTCGCATGGGTTTAAAGCTAACTAGTTTGTTTCGCATGCAGCTGAAGCTAAATCATGTATATCACAAGTGTTTGAAGCTAAACCATTTGTTTTGCATGGATTCGAAGATAATCGTTCTACTTCGCATTGATTTGAAGCTAAATCATGTGTTTCGCATGGATTTGAAGCTAACACGTTTGTTTCGCATGGATTTGAAGCTAAGCCTTCTACCTCGCATTGATTTGAAGATAAATAATCTGTTTCGCTTGGATTTTAAGCTAACTCGTTTGTTTCACATGCAGTTGAAGTTAAATCATGAATATCACAAGTATTTGAAGCTAAACCATTTGATTTCCATGGATTTGAAGCTATGCCTTCTACTTCGTATTGATTTGGAGCTAAATCATATGTTTCGCATGGATTTAAAGCTAACTCGTTTGTTTCGCATGCAGTTGAAGCTAAATCATGTATATCACAAGTATTTGAAGCTAAACCATTTGTTTCACATGGATTCGACCATCAGCTTTCTACTTCGGATTGATTTGAAGCTAAATCATGTGTTTCGCATGGATTTGAAGCTAACTCGTTAGTTTCGCATGCTGTTGAAGCTAAATCATGTATATCACAAGTATGTGAAGCTAAACCATTTGTTCCGCATGGATTCGAAGATCTGCCTCCTACTTCGCATTGATTTGAAGCTAAATCATTTCAACAGCATGGATTTGAAGCTAACACGTTTCTTTCACCTTGCTTTTGAAGCTATATCACTTATATTCGCAAGTATTTGAAGCTAAATCATTCGTATCGCATGGATATGAATCTAAGCCTTCTACATCTCATTGATTTGAAGGTAAATCATATGTTTCGCATGGATTTGAAGCTAAACCTCTTGTTTCGCATGGATTCAAAGATCAGTATTCTACTTCGCCCTAAATCATCTGTTTCGCATAGATTTGAAACTAACTCGTTTGTTTCGCATGCTGTTGAAGCTGATTCATGTATATCACAAGTATTTGAAGCTAAACCATTTGAGTCCCATGGATTTGAAGCTAAGCCTTCTACTTCGAATTGATTTGAAGCTAAATCATGTGTTTCGCATAGATTTGAAGCTAACTCGTTTGATTCGCATGCTGTTGAAGCTAAATCAAGTATATCACAAGTATTTCATGCTAAACCATTTGTTTCGAATGGATACGAAGTTCAGCCTTCTACTTCGCATTGATTTGAAGCTAAATCATGTGTTTCGCATGGATCTGAAGCTAAATGATGTGGTTCGTATGGATTTGAAGCTAACTCGTTTGTTTCGCATGCAGTTGAAGCTAAATCATGTATATCACAAGTATTTGAAGCTTAACCATTTGTTTCGCATGGATTCGAAGATATGCCTTCTACTTCGCATTGATTCGAATTTAAATCATGTGCTTCCCCAGGATTTGAAGCTATCTCGTTTGACTCTCATGCAGTTGAAGCTAAATAATGTGTATCACAAGTATTTGAAGCTAATCCATTTGTTTCGCTTGGATGTGAATCGAAGCCTTCTACTTCGCATTGATACGAATTTAAATCATGTGCTTCCCCTGGATTTGAAGCTAACTCGTTTGTTTCGCATGCAGTTGATGCTGAATCATGTATATCACAAGCATTTGAAGCTAAACCATTTGATTTCCATGGATTTGAAGCTATGCCTTCTACTTCGCATTGATTTGATGCTAAATCATGTGTTTCGCATGGATTTGAAGCTAACCCGTTTATATCGCATGCAGTTGAAGCTAAATCATGTATATCACAAGTATTTGAAGCTAAAACGTTTGATTCGCATGGATTTGTAGCTATGCCTTCTACTTCGCATTGATTTGGAGCTAAATCATGTGTTCCGCATGGATTTGAAGCTAACTCGTTTGTTTCGCATGCTGTTGAAGCTAAATCATGTATATCACAAGTATTTGAATATATACCATTTGATTAGCATGGATTCGAAGATCACCCCTCTTCTTCGCATTGATTTGAAGCTAAATCATGTGTTTCGCATGGATTTGAAGCAAAGCCTTCTACTTCGCATTGATTTGGAGTTTAATCATGTGTTTCGCATGGGTTTAAAGCTAACTAGTTTGTTTCGCATGCAGCTGAAGCTAAATCATGTATATCACAAGTGTTTGAAGCTAAACCATTTGTTTTGCATGGATTCGAAGATAATCGTTCTACTTCGCATTGATTTGAAGCTAAATCATGTGTTTCGCATGGATTTGATGCTAACTCGTTTGTTTCGCATGCAGTTGAAGCTAAATCATGTATATCACAAGTATTTGAAGCAAATCCTTTGTTTCGCATGGATTCGAACATCAGCCTTCTGCTTCGCATTGATTTGGACCTAAATCATGAGTTTCGCATGGATTTGGAGCTAATTCGATTATTTCGCATGCACTTGAAGCTGAACCATGTTTATCACAAGTATTTGAAGCTAAACCGTTTGATTGGCATGGATTTGAAGCTAAGCCTTCTACTTCGCATTGGTTTGAAGCTAAATCATTGTTTCGCATGGATTTGAAGCTAACTCGTTTGTTTCGCTTGCTGTTGAAGCTAAATCATGTATATCACAAGTATTTGAAGCAAAACCATTTGATTCGCATGGATTTGATGATAACCCTTCTAGTTCGCATTGATTTGGAGCTAAATCATGTGTTTCGCATGGATTTAAAGCTAACTCGTTTGTTTCGCATGCAGTAGAAGCTAAATCATGTATATCACAAGTATTTGAAGCTAAACCATTTTATTCCCTTGGATTTGAAGCTATGCCTTCTACTTCGCATTGATTTGATGTTAAATCATATGTCTCGCATGGATTTGAAGTTATCTCGTTTGTTTCGCATGCACTTGAATATAAATCATGTATATCACAAGTATTTGAATCTAAACAATCTGTTTCTTGTGAATTCGGAGATCAGCCTTCTACTTCGCATTGATTTGAAACGAAATCATATGCTTCGCTTGGAGTTGAAGCTAACTCGTTTGTTTCGCTTGCTGTTGAAGCTAAATCATGTATATCACAAGTATTTGAAGCAAAACCATTTGATTCGCATGGATTTGATGATAACCCTTCTAGTTCGCATTGATTTGGAGCTAAATCATGTGTTTCGCATGGATTTAAAGCTAACTCGTTTGTTTCGCATGCAGTAGAAGCTAAATCATGTATATCACAAGTATTTGAAGCTAAACCATTTTATTCCCTTGGATTTGAAGCTATGCCTTCTACTTCGCATTGATTTGATGTTAAATCATATGTCTCGCATGGATTTGAAGTTATCTCGTTTGTTTCGCATGCACTTGAATATAAATCATGTATATCACAAGTATTTGAATCTAAACAATCTGTTTCTTGTGAATTCGGAGATCAGCCTTCTACTTCGCATTGATTTGAAACGAAATCATATGCTTCGCTTGGAGTTGAAGCTAACTCGTTTGTTTCGCATGCTGTTGAAGCTAAATCATGTATATCACAAGTATTTGAAGCTAAACAATTTGATTCCCATGGATTTGAAGCTATGCCTTCTACTTCGCATTGATTTGGAGCTAAATCATGTGTTCCGCATGGATTTGAAGCTAACTCGTTTGTTTCGCATGCTGTTGAAGCTAAATCATGTATATCACAAGTATTTGAATATATACCATTTGATTAGCATGGATTCGAAGATCACCCCTCTTCTTCGCATTGATTTGAAGCTAAATCATGTGTTTCGCATGGATTAGAAGCTAACTCGTTTGTTTCGCATGCAGTTGAAGCTAAATCATGTATATCACAAGTATTTGAAGCTAAACGATTTGTTTCGCATGGATTTGAAGATAAGCCTCCTACTTCGCATTGATTTGGAGCTAAATCATGTGTTCCGCATGGATTTGAAGCTAACTCGTTTGTTTCGCATGCTGTTGAAGCTAAATCATGTATATCACAAGTATTTTAAGCTAAACCATTTGATTTCCATGGATTTGAAGCTATGCCTTCTACTTCGCATTGATTTGGAGCTAAATCATATGTTTCGCATGGATTTAAAGCTAACTCGTTTGTTTCGCATGCAGTTGAAGCTAAATCATGTATATCACAAGTATTTGAATCTAAACCATTTGTTTCACATGGATTCGACCATCAGCTTTCTACTTCGGATTGATTTGAAGCTAAATCATGTGTTTCGCATGGATTTGAAGCTAACTCGTTAGTTTCGCATGCTGTTGAAGCTAAATCATGTATATCACAAGTATGTGAAGCTATACCATTTGTTCCGCATGGATTCGAAGATCTGCCTCCTACTTCGCATTGATTTGAAGCTAAACCATTTGTTTCGCATTGGTTCAAAGAACAGTCTTCCACTTCGCATTGATTTGAAGCTAAATCATGTGTTTCGCATGGATTTGAAGCTAACTCGTTTGTTTCGCATGCAGTTGATGCTGAATTATGTATATCACAAGTATTTGCAGCTAAACCATTTATTTCGCATAGATTCGTAGATAAGCCTTCTACTTCGCATCGATTTGAAGCTAAATCATGTGTTCCGCAAGGTTTTTGAAGCTAACTCGTTTGTTTCGCATGCTGTTGAATCTAAATCATGTATATCACAAGTGTTTGAAGCTAAACCATTTGTTTCGCATGGATTCGAAGATAATCCTTCTTCTTCGCATTGGTTTGAAGCTAAATCATGTGTTTCGCATGGATTTGTAGCTAACTCGTTTGTTTCGCATGCTGTTGAAGCTAAATCATATATATCACAAGTATTTTAAGCTAAACCATTTGATTTCCATGGATTTGAAGCTATGCCTCCTACTTCGCATTGATTTGGAGCTAAATCATGTGTTCCGCATGGGTTTGAAGCTAACTCGTTTGTTTCGCATGCTGTTGAAGCTAAATCATGTATATCACAAGTATTTTAAGCTAAACCATTTGATTTCCATGGATTTGAAGCTATGCCTTCTACTTCGCATTTATTTGGAGCTAAATCATGTGTTTCGCATGGATTTAAAGCTAACTCGTTTGTTTCGCATGCAGTTGAAGCTAAATCATGTATATCACAAGTGTTTGAAGCTAAATCATTTGTTTCGCATGGATTCGAAGATAACCCTTCTACTTCGCATTGATTTGAAGCTAAATCATGTGTTTCGCATTGATTCAAAGATCAGTCTTCCACTTCGCATTGATTTGGAGTTAAATCATGTGTTTCGCATGGATTTAAAGCTAACTCGTTGTTTCGCATGCAGTTGAAGCTAAATCATGGATATCACAAGTGTTTGAAGCTAAACCATTTGTTTCGCATGGATTCGAAGATAACCCTTCTACTTCGCATTGATTTGAAGCTAAATCATGTGTTGCGCATGGATTAGAAGCTAACTCGTTTGTTTCGCATGCAGTTGAAGCTAAATCATGTATATCACAAGTATTTGAAGCTAAACGATTTGTTTCGCATGGATTTGAATATAAGCCTCATACTTCGCATTGATTTGGAGCTAAATCATGTGTTCCGCATGGATTTGAAGCTAACTCGTTTGTTTCGCATGCTGTTGAAGCTAAATCATGTATATCACAAGTATTTGAAGCTTAACCATTTGTTTCGCATGGATTCGAAGCTATGCCTTCTACTTCGCATTGATTCGAATTTAAATCATGTGCTTCCCCAGGATTTGAAGCTGTCTCGTTTGTCTCTCATGCAGTTGAAGCTAAATCATGTATATCACAAGTATTTGAAGCTAATCCATTTGTTTCGCTTGGATGTGAATCGAAGCCTTCTACTTCGCATTGATACGAATTTAAATCATGTGCTTCCCCTGGATTTGAAGCTAACTCGTTTGTTTCGCATGCAGTTGATGCTGAATCATGTATATCACAAGCATATGCAGCTAATCCATTTGTTTCGCATGGATTCGTAGATAAGCCTTCTACTTCGCATCGATTTGAAGCTAAATCATGTGTTTCGCATGGTTTTTGAAGCTATCTCGTTTGTTTCGCATGCTGTTGAAGCTAAATCATGTATATCACAAGCGTTTGAAGCTAAACCATTTGTTTCGCATGGATTCAAAGATAACCCTTCTACTTCGCATTGGTTTGAAGCTAAATCATGTGTTTCGCATGGATTTGAAGCTAACTCGTTTGTTTCGCATGCTGTTGAAGCTAAATCATGTATATCACAAGTATTTAAAGCTAAACCATTTGATTTCCATGGATTTGAAGCTTTCCCTTCTACTTCGCATTGATTTGGAGCTAAATCATGTGTTTCGCATGGATTTAAAGCTAACTCGTTTGTTTCGCACGCTGTTGAAGCTAAATCATGTATATCACAAGTATTTGTATATGAACCATTTGATTAGCATGGATTAGAAGATCACCCCTTTTCTTCGCATTGATTTGAAGCTAAATCATGTGTTTCGCATGGTTTTTGAATCTATCTCGTTTGTTTCGCATGCTGTTGAAGCTAAATCATGTATATCACAAGTATTTGAAGCTAAACCATTTGATTTCCATGGATTCAAAGATAACCCTTCTACTTCGCATTGGTTTGAAGCTAAATCATGTGTTTCGCATGGATTTGAAGCTAACTCGTTTGTTTCGCACGCTGTTGAAGCTAAATCATGTATATCACAAGTATGTGAAGCTAAACCATTTGTTCCGCATGGATTCGAAGATCTGCCTCCTACTTCGCATTGATTTGAAGCTAAATCATTTCAGCAGCATGGATTTGAAGCTAACACGTTTCTTTCACCTTGCTTTTGAAGCTATATCACTTATATTCGCAAGTATTTGAAGCTAAATCATTCGTTTCGCATGTATTTCAAGATAAGAATTCGTCTTCGCATTGATTTGAAGCTAAATCATGTGTTTCACATGGATCTGAAGGTAACTCGTTTGTTTCGCCTGCATTTGAAGCTATATCACTTGTATTAGCAAGTATTTGAAGCTAAATCATTCGTATCGCATGGATATGAATCTAAGCCTTCTACATCTCATTGATTTGAAGGTAAATCATATGTTTCGCATGGATTTGAAGATAACCCGTTTGTTTCGCATGCAGTTGAATATCAGACACTTATATCGCAAGTATCTGAAGCTAAATCATTAGTTTCTCATTAATTTGAAGCTAAGCCTTCTACTTCGCATTGATATGTAGCTAAATCATGTGTTTCGCATGGATTTAAAGCCAACTTGTTCGTTTCGCCTGCATTTGAAGCTATATCATGTATATCACAAGTATTTGAAGCTAAACCATTTCATTTCCATGGATTTGAAGCTATGCCTTCTACTTCGCATTGATTTGGAGCTAAATCATGTGTTTCGCATGGATTTAAAGCTAACTCGTTTGTTTCGCACGCTGTTGAAGCTAAATCATGTATATCACAAGTATTTGTATATGAACCATTTGATTAGCATGGATTAGAAGATCACCCCTTTCCTTCGCATTGATTTGAAGCTAAATCATGTTTTCGCATGGTATTTGAATCTAACTCGTTTGTTTCGCATGCTGTTGCAGCTAAATCATGTATATCACAAGTATTTGAAGCTAAACCATTTGATTTCCATGGATTTCAAGCTATGCCTTCTACTTCGCATTGATTTGGAGCTAAATCATTTCAGCAGCATGGATTTGAAGCTAACACGTTTCTCTCACCTTGCTTTTGAAGCTATATCACTTATATTCGCAAGTATTTGAAGCTAAATCGTGTGTTTCGCACGGATTTGAAGCTAAGCCTTCTACTTCGTATGATTTGAAGCTAAATCATGTGTTTCGCTTCAATTTGAAGATAACTCGTTCGTTCGTCTGCATTAGAAGTTATTTCACTTATATCGCAAGTATTTGAATCTAAATCATGTGTTTCGCTCGGATTTGAAGCTAAGCCTTCTACTTCGCATGATTTGAAGCTAAATCATGTTTATCACAAGTATCTGAATCTATACCATTTGTTTCGCTTTGATTTGAAGCTAAACCATTTGTTACGCATGCATATTAAGCTAATCCATGTGTTTTGTATGAATTTGTAGCTACATCGTGTGTTTCGCATGGATTTGGAACTAACTCGATTTTTTCCCCTGTAGTTGAAGCTATATCACTTATGTCGCAATTATCTGAAGGTAAATCACTTGTTTCTCATGTATTTGAAGATAGTCCTACTACTTCGCATGGATTTGAAGCTAACTCGTATGTTTCGCATGCAGTTGAAGCTAAATCACGTATATCACAATTATTTGAATCTAAGTCTTCTACTTCGCATGATTTGAAGCTAAATCATGTGTTTCTCTTGGATTGGAAGCTAACTCGTTTGTTTCGCATGCAGTTGAAGCTAAATCATGTTTATCACAAGTGTCTGAATCTAAACCATTTGTTTCGCTTGGATTTGAAGCTGAGCCTTCTACGTCGAACTGATTTGCAGCTAAATCGTGTGTTTTGCATGAATTTGAAGATAACTCATTCGTTCGTCTGCATTTGAATTTATTTCATTTATATCGCAAGTATTTGAATCTAAATCATGTGTTTCGCACGGATTTGAAGCTAAGCCTTCTACTTCGCATGATATGAAGCTAAATCATAAGTTCCGCATGGATTTGAAGCTAACTCGTTTGTTTCGCATGCAGTTGAAACTAAATCATGTACATCACAAGTATTTGAAGCTAAACCATTTGATTCGCATGGATTTGAAGCTAAGCCTTCGACTTCCCATTCATTTGAAGCTAAATCATATGTTTCGCATGGATTTGAAGCTAACTCGTTTGTTTCGCCTGAATTTGAAGCTATATCACTTATACTCGCAAGTGTTTGAAGATAAAACATTTGTTTCTCATGTATTTGAAGCTAAGTCTTCTACTTCGCATTGATTTGAAGCTAAACCATTTGTTTCGCATGGATACGAATATAAGCCTTCTATTTCGCATTGATTGGAAGCTAAATCATGTGTTTCGCATGGATTTGAAGCTAACTCGTTTGTATCGTATGCATTTAGAGCTAAATCATGTATATCACAGGTATTTGAAGCTAAACCATTTGTTTCGCATGGATTCGAACATAAGCCTTCTACTTCGCATTGATTTGAAGCAAAATCATGTGTTGCGCATGGAGTTGAAGCTAACTCGTTTGTTTCGCATGCTGTTGAATCTAAATCATGTACATCACAATTATTTGAAGCTGAACCATTTGTTTCGCATGGATTCGAATATAAGACTTCTACTTCGCATTGATTGGAAGCTAAATCATGTGTTTCGCATGGATTTGAAGATAACTCGTTTGTTTCGCATGCATTTATAGCTAAATCATGTATATCACAGGTATTTGAAGCTAAACCATTTGTTTCGCATGGATTCGAACATAAGCCTTCTACTTCGCATTGATTTGAAGCAAAATCATGTGTTGCGCATGGAGTTGAAGCTAACTCGTTTGTTTCGCATGCTGTTGAATCTAAATCATGTATATCACAAGAATTTGAAGCTAAACCATTTGGTGCGCATGGATTTGAAGCTAAGCCTTCTACTTCGCATTGATTTGAAGATAAATCATGTGTTTCGCTTGGATTTGAAGCTAACTCGTTTGTTTCGCATGCAGTTGGACCTAAATCATGTATATCACAAATATTTGAAGCTAAACATGTGTTTCGCCTGGATTCGAAGATAAGCCTTCTGCTTCGCGTTGATTAGAAGCTAGGTTATGTGTTTCGCTTGGATTTGAAGCTAACTCGATTGTATCAACTGCATTTGAAGCTAAATCATGTATATCACAATTATTTCTAGCTGAACCATGTGTTTCGCATGGATTCGAACATAAGCCTTCTACTTCGCATTGATTTGAAGCTAAATCATGTGTTTCGCATGGATTTGAAGCTAACTCGTCTGTATCGCATGCAGTTGAAGCTAAATAATGTATATCACAAGTATTTGAAGCTAAACCATTTGATTCGTATGGATTTGATGCTATGCCATCTACATCGCTTTTATTTGAAACTGAATCATGTGTTTCTCTTGAATTTGTAACTAACACGTTCGTTTCACATGCAGTTGAAGCTAAATCATGTATATCACAAGTATTTGATGCTGAACCATTTGTTTCGCATGAATATTAGGCTAAAACATGTGTTTGGAATCAATTTGAAGCTAAATCATGTGTTTCGCATAGATTTGAAGCTAACTCGTATGTTACGCATGCAGTTGAAGCTGAATTATGTATATCCCAAGTATTTGAAGATCAACCATTTTATTCGCATAGATTTGAAGATAAGCCTTATACTTCGCATTGATTTTAATCTAAATCATCTGTTTCGCATGGATTTAAAGCTATCTCGTTTGTATCACATGCAGTTGAATATAAATCATGTATATCACAGGTATTTGAAGCTAAACCATTTGTTTCGCATGGATTCGTAGATAAGCCTTCTACATCGCATTGAAGCTAAATCATGTGTTGCGCATGGAGTTGAAGCTAACTCGTTTGTTTCGCATGCTGCTGAATCTAAATCATTTATATCACAAGAATTTGAAGCTAAACCATTTGATTCGCATGGATTTGAAGCTAAGCCTTCGACTTCCCATTCATTTGAAGCTAAATCATATGTTTCGCATGGATTTGAAGCTAACTCGTTTGTTCCGCCAGCATTTGAAGCTATATCACTTATATTGCAAGTATTTGAAGCTATATCACTTATATCTCAAGTATTTGAAGCTAAATCATGTGTTTCGCATGAATTTGAAGAAAACTCGTTCGTTCGTCTGCATTTGAAGTTATTTCATTTATATCGCAAGTATTTGAATCTAAATCATGTGTTTCGCACGGATTTGAAGCTAAGCCTTCTACTTCGCATGATTTGAAGCTAAATCATAAGTTCCGCATGGATTTGAAGCTAACTCGTTTGCTTCGCCTGCATTTGAAGCTATATCACTTATATTCGCATTTATTTGAAGGTAAATCATTGGTCTCGCATGGATTTGAAGCTAAGCCTTTAACTTCGCATTGATTTGAAGCTAAATCATGTGTTTCGAATGAATTTGAAGCTAAATCATCTGTTTCGCATGTATTTGAAGCTAACTCGATTGTATCGCCTGCATTTGAAGCTATATCATGTATATCACAAGCATTTGAAGCTAAACTATTCGTTTCGCATGGATTTTAACCTATACCATATGTTTCGAATTAATTTGTAGCTAAATGATGTGTTTTTCATGGAATTGAAGCTAACTCGTATGTTTTGCCTGCATTTGAAGCTTAGTCACGTATATCACAAGTATTTGAAGCTAAACCATTTGTTTCGCATGGATTTGAAGGTAAGCCTTCAACTTCGCATTCATTTGAAGCTAAATCAAGTGTTTCGCTTGGATCTGAAGCTAACTCGTTTGTTTCGCATGCAGGTGAATCTAAATCATGTATATCACAAGTATTTGAAGTTAAACCATTTGATTCGAATGGATTTGAAGCTAAGCCTACTACTTCGCGTTGATTTGAAACTAAATCATTTGTTTCGCTTGGATTTTAAGCTAATTCGTTTGTTTCGCATGCAGTTGAAGGTAAATCATGTATATCACAAGTACTTGAAGCTAAACCATTTGTTCCGCATGGATTCGAAGATAAGCCTTCTACTTCGCATTGTTTTAAAGCTAAATCATGTGTTTCGCATGGATTTGAAGCTAAACAATCTGTTTCGAGTGGATTCTGAGATCAGCCTTCTACATCGCATTAATTTGAAGCTCAATCACGTGATTCGCTTGGATTTGAAGCTAACTCGTTTGTTTCGCTTGCTGTTGAATGTAAATCATGTATATCACAAGTATTTGAAGCAAAAGCATTTGATTCGAATGGATTTGAAGCTAAGCCTTATACTTCGCATTGATTTGAAGCGGAATCATGTGTTTCGCTTGTATTTGAAGCTAACTCGTTGGTTTCGCATGCAGTTGAAACTAAATCATGTATATCACAAGTATTTCTAGCTAAACCATTTGTTACGCATGGATTTGAAGATAAGCCTTCTACTTCGCATTGATTTGAAGATAAATCATGTGTTTCGCATGGATTTGAAACTAACTCGGTTGTTTCGCCTGCATTTGAATCAAAATCATGTATATCACAAGTATTTGAACCTAAACCATTTGTTTCGCATGGATTCGAAGATAAGCCTTCTACTTCGCATTGTTTTAAAGCTAAATCATGTGTTTCGCATGGATTTGAAGCTAAACAATCTGTTTCGAGTGGATTCTGAGATCAGCCTTCTACATCGCATTAATTTGAAGCTCAAACACGTGATTCGCTTGGATTTGAAGCTAACTCGTTTGTTTCGCATGCAGTTGAAGCTAAATCATGTATATCACAGGTATTTGAAGCTAAACCGTTTGTTTCGCATGGATTCGAAGATAAGCCTACTACTTCGCAATGAATTGAAGCTAAATCATGTGTTTCGCATGGATTTGAAGCTAACACGTTTGTTTCGTATGCTGTTGAAGCTAAATCATGTATATCAAAAGAATTTGAAGCTAAACAATCTGTTTCGTGTGGATTCGGAGATCAGCCTTCTACATCGCATTGATTTGAAGCTAAATCATGTGATTCGCTTGGATTTGACGCTAACTTGTTTCGTATGCAGTTGAAGCTAAATCATGTATATCACAGGTATTTGAAGCTATACACTTAGTTTCGCATGGATTCGAAGATAAGCCTTCTACTTCGCATTGAGTAAAAGCTAAATCATGTGTTTGGAATGGATTTTAAGCTAACTCGTTTGTTCCACATGCAGTTGAAGCTAAATCATGTATATCACAAGTATTAGAAGCTAAACCTATTGTTTCGCATGGATTTGAAGCTAAGCATTCTTCGTCGCATTGATTTGTAGCTGAATCATGTGTTCCGCTTGTATTTGAAGCTAAGCCTTCTACCTCGCATTGATATGAAGCTAAATCATGTGTTTCGCTTCGATTTGATGCTAACAAGTTTGTTTCGCATGCAGTTGAAGCTAAATCATGTATATCACAGGTATTTGAAGCTAAACCATTTGTTTCGCATGGATTCGAACATAAGCCTTCTACTTCGCATTGATTTGAAGCAAAATCATGTGTTGCGCATGGAGTTGAAGCTAACTCGTTTGTTTCGCATGCTGTTGAATCTAAATCATGTATATCACAAGAATTTGAAGCTAAACCATTTGGTGCGCATGGATTTGAAGCTAAGCCTTCTACTTCGCATTGATTTGAAGATAAATCATGTGTTTCGCTTGGATTTGAAGCTAACTCGTTTGTTTCGCATGCAGTTGGACCTAAATCATGTATATCACAAATATTTGAAGCTAAACATGTGTTTCGCCTGGATTCGAAGATAAGCCTTCTGCTTCGCGTTGATTAGAAGCTAAGTTATGTGTTTCGCTTGGATTTGAAGCTAACTCGATTGTATCAACTGCATTTGAAGCTAAATCATGTATATCACAATTATTTCTAGCTGAACCATGTGTTTCGCATGGATTCGAACATAAGCCTTCTACTTCGCATTGATTTGAAGCTAAATCATGTGTTTCGCATGGATTTGAAGCTAACTCGTCTGTATCGCATGCAGTTGAAGCTAAATAATGTATATCACAAGTATTTGAAGCTAAACCATTTGATTCGTATGGATTTGATGCTATGCCATCTACATCGCTTTTATTTGAAACTGAATCATGTGTTTCTCTTGAATTTGTAACTAACACGTTCGTTTCACATGCAGTTGAAGCTAAATCATGTATATCACAAGTATTTGATGCTGAACCATTTGTTTCGCATGAATATTAGGCTAAAACATGTGTTTGGAATCAATTTGAAGCTAAATCATGTGTTTCGCATAGATTTGAAGCTAACTCGTATGTTACGCATGCAGTTGAAGCTGAATTATGTATATCCCAAGTATTTGAAGATCAACCATTTTATTCGCATAGATTTGAAGATAAGCCTTATACTTCGCATTGATTTTAATCTAAATCATCTGTTTCGCATGGATTTAAAGCTATCTCGTTTGTATCGCATGCAGTTGAATATAAATCATGTATATCACAGGTATTTGAAGCTAAACCATTTGTTTCGCATGGATTCGTAGATAAGCCTTCTACATCGCATTGAAGCTAAATCATGTGTTGCGCATGGAGTTGAAGCTAACTCGTTTGTTTCGCATGCTGCTGAATCTAAATCATTTATATCACAAGAATTTGAAGCTAAACCATTTGATTCGCATGGATTTGAAGCTAAGCCTTCGACTTCCCATTCATTTGAAGCTAAATCATATGTTTCGCATGGATTTGAAGCTAACTCGTTTGTTCCGCCAGCATTTGAAGCTATATCACTTATATTGCAAGTATTTGAAGCTATATCACTTATATCTCAAGTATTTGAAGCTAAATCATGTGTTTCGCATGAATTTGAAGATAACTCGTTCGTTCGTCTGCATTTGAAGTTATTTCATTTATATCGCAAGTATTTGAATCTAAATCATGTGTTTCGCACGGATTTGAAGCTAAACCTTCTACTTCGCATGATTTGAAGCAAATCATAAGTTCCGCATGGATTTGAAGCTAACTCGTTTGCTTCGCCTGCATTTGAAGCTATATCACTTATATTCGCATTTATTTGAAGGTAAATCATTGGTCTGGCTTGGATTTGAAGCTAAGCCTTTAACTTCGCATTGATTTGAAGCTGAATCATGTGTTTCGAATGAATTTGAAGCTAAATCATCTGTTTCGCATGTATTTGAAGCTAACTCGATTGTATCGCCTGCATTTGAAGCTTAGTCACGTATATCACAAGTATTTGAAGCTAAACCATTTGTTTCGCATGGATTTGAAGGTAAGCCTTCAACTTCGCATTGATTTGAAGCTAAATCAAGTGTTTCGCTTGGATCTGAAGCTAACTCGTTTGTTTCGCATGCAGGTGAATCTAAATCATGTATATCACAAGTATTTGAAGTTAAACCATTTGATTCGAATGGATTTGAAGCTAAGCCTACTACTTCGCGTTGATTTGAAACTGAATCATTTGTTTCGCTTGGATTTTAAGCTAATTCGTTTGTTTCGCATGCAGTTGAAGGTAAATCATGTATATCACAAGTACTTGAAGCTAAACCATTTGTTCCGCATGGATTCGAAGATAAGCCTTCTACTTCGCATTGTTTTAAAGCTAAATCATGTGTTTCGCATGGATTTGAAGCTAAACAATCTGTTTCGAGTGGATTCTGAGATCAGCCTTCTACATCGCATTAATTTGAAGCTCAATCACGTGATTCGCTTGGATTTGAAGCTAACTCGTTTGTTTCGCTTGCTGTTGAATGTAAATCATGTATATCACAAGTATTTGAAGCAAAAGCATTTGATTCGAATGGATTTGAAGCTAAGCCTTATACTTCGCATTGATTTGAAGCGGAATCATGTGTTTCGCTTGTATTTGAAGCTAACTCGTTGGTTTCGCATGCAGTTGAAACTAAATCATGTATATCACAAGTATTTCTAGCTAAACCATTTGTTACGCATGGATTTGAAGATAAGCCTTCTACTTCGCATTGATTTGAAGATAAATCATGTGTTTCGCATGGATTTGAAACTAACTCGGTTGTTTCGCCTGCATTTGAATCAAAATCATGTATATCACAAGTATTTGAACCTAAACCATTTGTTTCGCATGGATTCGAAGATAAGCCTTCTACTTCGCATTGTTTTAAAGCTAAATCATGTGTTTCGCATGGATTTGAAGCTAAACAATCTGTTTCGAGTGGATTCTGAGATCAGCCTTCTACATTGCATTAATTTGAAGCCCAATCACGTGATTCGCTTGGATTTGAAGCTAACTCGTTTGTCTCGCATGCAGTTGAAGCTAAATCATGTTTATCACGAGTATCTGAATCTATACCATTTGTTTCGCTTGGATTTGAAGCTAAGCCTTCTACATCGCACTGATTTGAAGCTAAATCATTTGTTTCGCATGGATATGACGCTAAGCCTTTAACTTCGCATTGATTTGAAGCTAAATCATGTGTTTCGCATGAATTTGAAGATATCTCGTTCGTTTGGACTGCATTTGAAGCTATTTCATTTATTTCGCAAGTATTTGAATCTAAATCATGTGTTTCGCTCGGATTTGAAGCTAAGCCTTCTACTTCGCTTGATTTGAAGCTAAATCATGTCTATCACAAGTATCTGAATCTCAAGCATTTGTTGCGCTTGGATTTGAAGATAAGCCTTCTACTTCGCATTGATTTGAAGCTAAATATTGCGTTTCACATGGATTTGAAGCTAACTCATTTGTTTCGCCTTCATTTGAAGCTATATCACTTATATCGCAAGCACTTGAAGCTAAATCATTCGTTTTGCATGGATTTGAAGCTAAACCATCTACATCACATTGATTTGAAGCTAAACCAAGTGTTTCGCTTGGATTTGAAGCTGACTCGTCTGTTTCGCATGCAGTTGAAGCTAAATCATGTTTATCACAATCATCTGAATCTATACCATTTGTTTCGCTTGGATTTGA
Source organism: Megalopta genalis (assembly GCF_051020955.1). NCBI lineage: Eukaryota > Metazoa > Arthropoda > Insecta > Hymenoptera > Halictidae > Megalopta > Megalopta genalis. The sequence goes on along the minus strand of NW_027476515.1, from coordinate 174,335 downwards.
AGCTAAGCCTTCTACATCGCACTGATTTGAAGCTAAATCATGTGTTTCGCTTCAATTTGAAGATAACTCGTTCGTTCGTCTGCATTAGAAGTTATTTCATTTATATCGCAAGTATTTGAATCTAAATCATGTGTTTCGCTCGGATTTGAAACTAACCCTTCTACTTCGCATTGATTTGAAGCTAAATCATGTGTTTCGCTTCGATTTGAAACTAAGCCTTCTACTTCGCATTGATTTGAAGCTAAATCATGTGTTTCGCATGGATGTGATGCTAACTCGATTGTTTCGCCTGCATTCGAAGCTATATCACATGTATTGACAAGTATTTGAAGCTCAATCATTCGTTTCGCTTGGGATTGAAACTAAGCATTCTACTTCGCATTGATTTGAATCTAAATCATGTGTTCCGCATGGATTTGAAGCTGACTCGTTTGTTTCGCATGGATTTGAAGCTAAGCCTTTAACTTCGCATTGATTTGAAGCTAAATCATGTCTTTCGCATGAATTTGAAGCTAACTGTTTGTTCCGCCTGCATTTGAAGCTATATCACTTATATCGCATGTATTTGAAGCTAAATCATTTGTTTCGCATTGATTTGTCGCTAAGCCTTCTACTTCGCATTGATTTGAAGCAAAATCATGTGTTTCCCTTGGATTTGAAGCTAACTCGTACGTTTCGCATGCAGTTGAAGCTAAATCATGTTTATCACGAGTATCTGAATCTATACCATTTGTTTCGCTTGGATTTGAAGCTAAGCCTTCTACGTCTCACTGATTTGAAGCTAAATCATGTGTTTCGCATGAATTTGAAGCTAACTGTTTGTTCCGCCTGCATTTTAAGCTATATCACTTATATCGCAAGTATTTGAATCTAAATCATGTGTTTCGCTCGGATTTGAAGCTACGCCTTCTACTTCGTATGATTTGAATCTAAATCATGTGTTTCGCTCGGATTTGAAGCTAATCCTTCTACTTCATATGATTTGAAGCTAAATCATGTTTATCACAAGTATCTGAATCTATACCATTTGTTTCGCTTTGATTTGAAGCTAAACCATTTGTTACGCATGCATATTAAGCTAAACCATGTGTTTTGTATGAATTTGTAGCTACATCGTGTGTTTCGCATGGATTTGGAGCTAACTGGATTTTTTCCCCTGTAGTTGAAGCTATATCACTTATATCGCAATTATCTGAAGGTAAATCACTTGTTTCTCATGTATTTGAAGATAGTCCTACTACTTCGCATGGATTTGAAGCTAACTCGTATGTTTCGCATGCAGTTGAAGCTAAATCACGTATATCACAAGTATTTGCAGCTAAGCCTTCTACTTCGCATGATTTGAAGCTAAATCATGTGTTTCTCTTGGATTGGAAGCTAACTCGTTCGTTTCGCATGACGTTGAAGCTAAATCATGTTTATCACAAGTATCTGAATCTATACCATTTGTTTCGCTTGGATTTGAAACTGAGCCTTCTACGTCGAACTGATTTGAAGCTAAATCGTGTGTTTTGCATGAATTTGAAGATAACTCGTTCGTTCGTCTGCATTTGAATTTATTTCATTTATATCGCAAGTATTTGAATCTAAATCATGTGTTTCGCACGGATTTGAGGCTAAGCCTTCTACTTCGCATGATTTGAAGCTAAATCATAAGTTCCGCATGGATTTGAAGCTAACTCGTTTGTTTCGCCTGCATTTGAAGCTATTTCATTTAAACCGCAAGTATTTGAAGGTAACTCATTTATTTCCCATGCACTTAAGGCTATCTCGTTTTTTTCGCCTGCATTTGTAGCTATATCACTTATATTCGCATTTATTTGAAGATAAATCATTGGTCTCGCATGGATTTGAAGCTAAGCCTTCTACTTCGCCTTCATTTGAAGCTAAATCTTGTGTTTCGCATGAATTTGAATCTAACTGTTTGCTTCGCCTGCATTTGAAGCAGTATCACTTATATCGCAAGTATTTGCTTCTAAATAATGAGTTTCGCTCGGATTTGAAGATAAACCTTCTACTTCGCATGATTTGAAACTAAATCATGTTTAACACAATTATCTGTATCTATACCATGTGTTACGCATGAATTTGAAGCTAACTGTTTGTTCCGCTGCATTTGAAGCTATATCACTTATATCGCAAGTATTTGAAGCTAAATCATTTGTTTCGCATGGATTTGAAGATATCTCGTTCGTTTGGTCTGCATTTGAAGCTATTTCATTTATATCGCAAGTATTTGAATCTAAATCATGTGTTTCGCTCGGATTTGAAGCTAAGCCTTCTACTTCGCTTGGATTTGAAGCTAAGCCTTCTACTTCACATTGATTTGAGGCTAAATCATGTGTTTCGCTTGGATTTGAAGCCAACTCGTTTTTTTCGCATGCAGTTGAAGCTAAATCATGTATATCACAAGTATTTGAAACAAAACCATTTGATTCGCACGGATTTGAAGCTAAATCATGTGTTTCGCTTGGATTTGAAACTAAGCCTTCTACTTCGCATTGATTTGAAGCTAAATCATGTGTTTCGCATTAATTTGAAGCTAACTGTTTGTTCCGGCTGCATTTGAAGCAATATCACTTATATCGCAAGTATTTGAAGCTAAATCATTTGTTTCGCATGGATTTGAAGCTGACTCGTTTGTTTCGCATGGATTTGAAGCTAAGCCTTTAACTTCGCATTGATTTGAAGCTAAATCATGTGTTTCGCATTAATTTGAAGCTAACTGTTTGTTCCGCCTGCATTTGAAGCTATATCACTTATATCGCAAGTATTTGAAGTTAAATCATTTGTTTCGCATGGATTTGACGCTAAGCCTTTAACTTCGCATTGATTTGAAGCTAAATCATGTGTTTCGCTTGTATTTGAAGCTAACTCGTTGGTTTCGCATGCAGTTGAAGCTAAATCATGTATATCACAAGTATTTGAAACTAAACCACTTGTTTCGCATGGATTCGAAGATAAGCCTTCTACTTCGCATAGATTTGATGCTAAATCATGTGTTTCGCATGGATTTGAAGCTAAACCTTCTACATCACATTGATTTGAAGCTAAACCAAGTGTTTCGCTTGGATTTGAAGCTGACTCGTCTGTTTCGCATGCAGTTGAAGTTAAATCATGTTTATCACAATTATCTGAATCTATACCATTTGTTTCGCTTGGATTTGAAGCTAAGCCTTCTACGTCGCACTGATTTGAAGCTAAATCATGTGTTTCCATTGGATTGGAAGCTAACTCGTTTGTCTCGCATGCAGTTGAAGCTAAATCATGTTTATCACGAGTATCTGAATCTATACCATTTGTTTCGCTTGGATTTGAAGCTAAGCCTTCTACATCGCACTGATTTGAAGCTAAATCATTTGTTTCGCATGGATATGACGCTAAGCCTTTAACTTCGCATTGATTTGAAGCTAAATCATGTGTTTCGCATGAATTTGAAGATATCTCGTTCGTTTGGACTGCATTTGAAGCTATTTCATTTATTTCGCAAGTATTTAATTCCAAATCATGTGTTTTGCTCGGATTTGAAGCTAAGCCTTCTACTTCGCTTGATTTGAAGCTAAATCATGTTTATCACAAGTATCTGAATCTCAAGCATTTGTTGCGCTTGGATTTGAAGATAAGCCTTCTACTTCGCATTGATTTGAAGCTAAATATTGCGTTTCACATGGATTTGAAGCTAACTCATTTGTTTCGCCTTCATTTGAAGCTATATCACTTATATCGCAAGCACTTGAAGCTAAATCATTCGTTTTGCATGGATTTGAAGCTAAACCATCTACATCACATTGATTTGAAGCTAAACCAAGTGTTTCGCTTGGATTTGAAGCTGACTCGTCTGTTTCGCATGCAGTTGAAGCTAAATCATGTTTATCACAATTATCTGAATCTATACCATTTGTTTCGCTTGGATTTGAAGCTAAGCCTTCTACATCGCACTGATTTGAAGCTAAATCATGTGTTTCGCTTCAATTTGAAGATAACTCGTTCGTTCGTCTGCATTAGAAGTTATTTCATTTATATCGCAAGTATTTGAATCTAAATCATGTGTTTCGCTCGGATTTGAAACTAACCCTTCTACTTCGCATGAGATTTGAAGCTAAATCATGTGTTTCGCTTCGATTTGAAACTAAGCCTTCTACTTCGCATTGATTTGAAGCTAAATCATGTGTTTCGCATGGATGTGATGCTAACTCGATTGTTTCGCCTGCATTCGAAGCTATATCACAAGTATTGACAAGTATTTGAAGCTCAATCATTCGTTTCGCTTGGGATTGAAACTAAGCATTCTACTTCGCATTGATTTGAATCTAAATCATGTGTTCCGCATGGATTTGAAGCTGACTCGTTTGTTTCGCATGGATTTGAAGCTAAGCCTTTAACTTCGCATTGATTTGAAGCTAAATCATGTCTTTCGCATGAATTTGAAGCTAACTGTATGTTCCGCCTGCATTTGAAGCTATATCACTTACATCGCATGTATTTGAAGCTAAATCATTTGTTTCGCATGGATTTGACGCTAAGCCTTCTACTTCGCATTGATTTGAAGCAAAATCATGTGTTTCCCTTGGATTTGAAGCTAACTCGTACGTTTCGCATGCAGTTGAAGCTAAATCATGTTTATCACGAGTATCTGAATCTATACCATTTGTTTCGCTTGGATTTGAAGCTAAGCCTTCTACGTCTCACTGATTTGAAGCTAAATCATATGTTTCGCATTAATTTGAAGATAACTCGTTCGTTCGTCTGCATTTGAAGTTATTTCATTTAAACCGCAAGTATTTGAAGGTAACTCATTTATTTCCCACGCACTTAAGGCTATCTCGTTTTTTTCGCCTGCATTTGAAGCTATATCACTTATATTCGCATTTATTTGAAGATAAATCATTGGTCTCGCATGGATTTGAAGCTAAGCCTTCTACTTCGCCTTCATTTGATGCTAAATCATGTGTTTCGCATGAATTTGAATCTAACTGTTTGCTTCGCCTGCATTTGAAGCAGTATCACTTATATCGCAAGTATTTGCTTCTAAATAATGCGTTTCGCTCGGATTTGAAGATAAACCTTCTACTTCGCATGATTTGAAGCTAAATCATGTTTAACACAATTATCTGAATCTATACCATGTGTTACGCATGAACTTGAAGCTAACTGTTTGTTCCGCTGCATTTGAAGCTATATCACTTATATCGCAAGTATTTGAAGCTAAATCATTTGTTTCGCATGGATTTGAAGCTAACTCTTTAACCTCGCATTGATTTGAAGCTAAATCATGTGTTTCGCATGGATGTGATGCTAACTCGATTGTTTCGCCTGCATTCGAAGCTATATCACATGTATTGACAAGTATTTGAAGCTCAATCATTCGTTTCGCTTGGGATTGAAACTAAGCATTCTACTTCGCATTGATTTGAATCTAAATCATGTGTTCCGCATGGATTTGAAGCTGACTCGTTTGTTTCGCATGGATTTGAAGCTAAGCCTTTAACTTCGCATTGATTTGAAGCTAAATCATGTGTTTCGCATTAATTTGAAGCTAACTGTTTGTTCCGCCTGCATTTGAAGCTATATCACTTATATCGCAAGTATTTGAAGTTAAATCATTTGTTTCGCATGGATTTGACGCTAAGCCTTTAACTTCGCATTGATTTGAAGCTAAATCATGTGTTTCGCTTGTATTTGAAGCTAACTCGTTGGTTTCGCATGCAGTTGAAGCTAAATCATGTATATCACAAGTATTTGAAACTAAACCACTTGTTTCGCATGGATTCGAAGATAAGCCTTCTACTTCGCATAGATTTGATGCTAAATCATGTGTTTCGCATGGATTTGAAGCTAAACCTTCTACATCACATTGATTTGAAGCTAAACCAAGTGTTTCGCTTGGATTTGAAGCTGACTCGTCTGTTTCGCATGCAGTTGAAGTTAAATCATGTTTATCACAATTATCTGAATCTATACCATTTGTTTCGCTTGGATTTGAAGCTAAGCCTTCTACGTCGCACTGATTTGAAGCTAAATCATGTGTTTCCATTTGATTGGAAGCTAACTCGTTTGTCTCGCATGCAGTTGAAGCTAAATCATGTTTATCACGAGTATCTGAATCTATACCATTTGTTTCGCTTGGATTTGAAGCTAAGCCTTCTACATCGCACTGATTTGAAGCTAAATCATTTGTTTCGCATGGATATGACGCTAAGCCTTTAACTTCGCATTGATTTGAAGCTAAATCATGTGTTTCGCATGAATTTGAAGATATCTCGTTCGTTTGGACTGCATTTGAAGCTATTTCATTTATTTCGCAAGTATTTGAATCTAAATCATGTGTTTCGCTCGGATTTGAAGCTAAGCCTTCTACTTCGCTTGATTTGAAGCTAAATCATGTTTATCACAAGTATCTGAATCTCAAGCATTTGTTGCGCTTGGATTTGAAGATAAACCTTCTACTTCGCATTGATTTGAAGCTAAATATTGCGTTTCACATGGATTTGAAGCTAACTCATTTGTTTCGCCTTCATTTGAAGCTATATCACTTATATCGCAAGCACTTGAAGCTAAATCATTCGTTTTGCATGGATTTGAAGCTAAACCATCTACATCACATTGATTTGAAGCTAAACCAAGTGTTTCGCTTGGATTTGAAGCTGACTCGTCTGTTTCGCATGGAGTTGAAGCTAATTCATGTTTATCACAATTATCTGAATCTATACCATTTGTTTCGCTTGGATTTGAAGCAAAGCCTTCTACGTCGCACTGATTTGAAGCTAAGTCATGTGTTTCGCTTTAATTTGATGATAACTAGTTCGTTCGTCTGCATTTGAAGTTATTTCATTTATATCGCATGTATTTGAATCTAAATCATGCGTTTCTCTTGGATTGGAAGCTAACTCGTTTGTTTCGCATGCAGTTGAAGCTAAATCATGTTTATCACAAGTATCTGAATCTAAACCATTTGTTTCGCTTGGATTTGAAGCTGAGCCTTCTACGTCGAACTGATTTGAAGCTAAATCGTGTGTTTTGCATGAATTTGAAGATAACTCGTTCGTCCGTCTGCATTTGAATTTATTTCATTTATATCGCAAGTATTTGAATCTAAATCATGTGTTTCGCTCGGATTTGAAGCTAAGCCTTCTACTTCGCATGATTTGAAGCTAAATAATGTGTTTCCCTTGGATTGGAAGCTAACTCGTTTGTCTCGCATGCTGTTGAAGCTAAATCATGTTTATCACAAGTATCTGAATCTAAACCATTTGTTTCGCTTGGATTTGAAGCTGAGCCTTCTACGTCGAACTGATTTGAAGCTAAATCGTGTGCTTTGCATGAATTTGAAGATAACTCGTTCGTTCGTCTGCATTTGAAGTTATTTCATTTATATCGCAAGTATTTGAATCTAAATCATGTGTTTCGCTCGGATTTGAAACTAACCCTTCTACTTCGCATTGATTTGAAGCTAAATCATGTGTTTCGCTTGGATTTGAAACTAAGCCTTCTACTTCGCATTGATTTGAAGCTAAATCATGTGTTTCGCATTAATTTGAAGCTAACTGTTTGTTCCGGCTGCATTTGAAGCAATATCACTTATATCGCAAGTATTTGAAGCTAAATCATTTGTTTCGCATGGATTTGAAACTGACTCGTTTGTTTCGCATGGATTTGAAGCTAAGCCGTTAACTTCACATTGATTTGAAGCTAAACCAAGTGTTTCGCTTGGATTTGAAGCTGACTCGTCTGTTTCGCATGCAGTTGAAGGTAAAACATTCGTTTCGCATGGATTTCAAGCTAACTCGTTTGTATCGCTTGCAGTTGAAGCTAAATTATGTATATCACAAGTATTTCAAGCTAATCCATTTGATTCGCATGGATTCGAAGATCAGCCTTCTGCTTCGCATTGATTTGAAGCTAAATCATGTGTTTTCTTATGGATTTGAAGCTAACTCGCTTATTTCGCATGCAGTTGAAGCTAAATCATGTATATCACAAGTATTTGCAGCTAAACCATTTGTTTCGCGTGAATTCGAAGATAAGCCTTCTACTTCGCATTGATTTGAAGCTAAATCATGTGTTTCGCTTGGATTTGAAGCTAACTCGTTTGTTTCCCATGCAGTTGAAACTAAATCATGTATATCACAAGTATTTGAAGTTAAACCATTTGCTTCGCTTGGATTCGAAGATAAGCCTTCTACTTCGAATTGAATTGAAGCTAAATCATGTGTTTCGCATGGATTTGAAGCTAACTCGTTTGTTTCGCATGCAGTTGAAGCTAAATCATGTATATCACAAGTATTTGAAGCTAAACCATTTGTTTCGAATGGATTTGAAGATCAGCCTTCTTTTTCGCATTGATTTGAAGCTAAATCATGTGTTTCGCATTGATTTGATGCTAACTCGTTTGTTTCGCCTGCGTTTGAAGATAAATCATGTATATCACAAGTATTTGAATCTAAACCATTTGATTCGCATGGATTTGAAGCTAATCCTTCTACTTCGCATTGATTTGAAGTTAAATCATGTATTACGCTTGGATTTGAAGCTAACTCGTTGGATTCGCATGCAGTTGAAGCTAAATCATGTATAAAACAAGTATTTGAATCTAAACCATTTGTTTCGCATGGATTTGAAGCTAAGCCTTCTACTTCGCATTGATTTGAAGCTTAATCATGTATTTCGCTTGGATTTGAAGCTATCTTGTTTGTGTCACATGCAGTTGAATATAAATCATGTGTATCACAAGTATTTGAAGCTAAACCATTTGATTCGCATGGATTCGAAGCTAAACCTTCTACTTCGCATTGATTTGACGCTAAATCATGTGTTTCGCATGGATTTGAAACTAACTCGATTGTTTCGCATGCAGTTGAAGCTATTTCACTTATATCGCAAGTATTTGAAGCTAAGTCATTTGTGTCGAATGGATTTGGAGCTAAGCCTTCTAATTCGCATTGATTTGAAGCTAAATCATGTGTTTTGCATGGATGTGAAGCTAAATCGTTTGTTTTGAATGCATTTGAAGCTATATCACTTATGTTCGCAAGTATTTGAAGCTCAGTCAATTGTTTTGCATTGATTAGAAGCTAAGCCTTCTACTACGCATTGATTTGATGCTAAGTCATGTGTTTCGCTTGGATTTGAAGCTAACTCGTTTGTTTCGCATGCACTTGAATATAAATCAAGTATATCACAAGTATTTGAAGCTAAAACATTTGTTTCGAATGGATTTGAAGATCAGCCTTCTGTTTCGCATTGATTTGAAGCTAAATCATGTGTTTCGCATGGATTTGAAACTAACTCGATTGTTTCGCATGCAGTTGAAGCTATTTCACTTATATCGCAAGTATTTGAAGCTAAGTCATTTGTGTCGAATGGATTTGGAGCAAAGCCTTCTAATTCGCATTGATTTGAAGCTAAATCATGTGTTTTGCATGGATGTCATGCTAACCCGTTTGTTTAGAATGCATTTGAAGCTATATCACTTATGTTCGCAAGTATTTGAAGCTCAGTCAATTGTTTTGCATTGATTAGAAGCTAAGCCTTCTACTTCGCATTGATTTGATGCTAACTCATTTGCTTCGCATGGATTTTAAGCTAACTCGTTTGTTTCGCATGCAGTTGAAGCTAAATCATGTATATCACAAGTATTTGTTGCTAAACCCTCTGTTTCGCATGGATTTGAAGATAAACCATTTGTTTCGCATGAATACGAAGATAAGCCTTCTTCTTCGCATTGATTTGAAGCTGAATCATGTGTTTCGCATTGATATGAAGCTAAATCATGTATATCACAAGTATTTGAAGCTAAACCATTTGTTTCGCGTGATTTCGAAGATCAGCCTTCTACTTCGCATTGATTTGAAGCTAAACCATGTGTTTCGCATGATTTTGAACCTAAATCATGTGTTTCGCATGGATTTGAAGTTAACTCGTTGGATTCGCATGCAGTTGAAGCTAAATCATGTATATCAGAAGTATTTGAAGCTAAACCATTTGTTTCGAATGGATTTGAAGATCAGCCTTCTGTTTCGCATTGATTTGAAGCTAAATCATGTGTTTCGCATGGATTTGAAGCTAAAGCATGTCTCTCGCATGACTTTAAATCTAAATCATTTGTTTCGATTGGATTAGAGGCTAACTCGTTTGTTTCGTCTGCATTTCAAATTATTTCATCCATATTGCAAGTATTTGAAGGTAAGTCATATATTTTGCATGGATTTGAAGCTATGCCTTCAACATCGAATTGATTGGAATCTAAACCATGTGTTTCGAATGGATTTGACGCTATCTCGGTTGTTTCGCCTGCAGTTGAAGCTAAATCATGTATAAAACAAGTATTTGAAGCTAAACTGTACGTTTCGCATGGAATTGAATCTAACCCATGTGTGTCGAATGAATTTAAAGCTAAATCATTTGCTTCGCATGGATTTTAAGCTAACTCATTTGTTTCGCATGCAGTTCAAGCTAAATCATGTATATCACAAGTATTTGTTGCTAAACCATCTGTTTCGCATGGATTTGAAGATAAACCATTTGTTTCGCATGGATACGAAGATAAGCCTCCTTCTTCGCATTGATTTGAAACTAAATCATGTGTTTCGCATGGATTTCAAGCTAACTCGTTTGATTCGCATGCAGTTGAAGCTAAATCATGTATAAAACAAGTATTTGATGCTAAACCATTTGTTTCGCGTGAATTCAAAGATCAGCCTTCTTCTTCGCTTTGATTTGAAGCTGAATCATGTATTTCGCATGGATATGAAGCTAAATCATGTATATCACAAGTATTTGAATCCGAATCATTCGGTTCGCATGGATGAGATGCCAAGCCTTCTACTTCGTATTGATTTGAAGCTAAATCATGTGTTTCGCATGGATTTGAAGCTAACTCGATTGTTTCGCATGCAGTTGAAGCCTTCTCACTTATATCGCAAGTATTTGAAGCTAAATCATTTGTGTCGAATGGATTTGGAGCTAAGCCTTCTAATTCGCATTGATTTGAAGCTAAATCATGTGTTTTGCATGGCTTTGAAGCTAACTCGTTTGTTTTGCCTGCATTTGAAGCTATATCACTTATATTCGCAAGTATTTGAAGCTCAGTCAATTGTTTCGCATTGATTAGAAGCTAAGCCTTCTACTTCGCATTGATTTGATGCTAAATCTTGTGTTTCGCTTGGATTTGAAGCTAACTCGTTTGTTTCGCATGCAGTTGAAACTAAATCATGTATATCACAAGTATTTGAAGCTAAACCATTTGTTTCGAATGGATTTGAAGATCAGCCTTCTACTTCGAATTGATTTGAAGCTAAATCATGTGTTTCGCATGGATTTGAAGCTAACTCGTTTGTTTCGCATGCAGTTGAAGCTAAATCATGTATATCACAAGTATTTGTTGCAAAACCATCTGTTTCGCATGGATTTGAAGATAAACCATTTGTTTCGCATGGATACGAAGATAAGCCTTCTTCTTCGCATTGATTTGAAACTGAATCATGTGTTTCGCATTGATATGAAGCTAAATCATGTATATCACAAGTATTTGAAGCTGAACCATTTGTTTCGCGTGATTTCGAAGATCAGCCTTCTACTTCGCATTGATTTGAAGCTAAACCATGTGTTTCGCATGATTTTGAACCTAAATGATGTGTTTCGCATGGATTTGAATCTAACTCGTTTGTTTCACATACAGTTGAAGCTAAATCGTGTATATCACAAGTATTTGAAGCTGCACCATTCGTATCGCATGCATATTAAGCTAAACCATGTGTTTCGCATGAATTTGAAGCTCAAACTTCTACATCGCACGGATATGTAGCTAAAACATGTGTTTCGCTTCGATTTGAAGCTAACTCGTTTGTTTAGCATGCACTTGAAGCTAAATCATGTATATCACAAGTATTAGAAGCTAAACATTTTGTTTCGCATGGGTTTGAAGCTAAACATTCTTCGTCGCATTGATTTGAAGCCGAATCATGTGTTTCGCTTGATTTTGAAACTAAGCCTTCGACCTCGCACTGATATGAAGCTGAATCATGTGTTTTGCTTCGATTTGAAGCTAACTAGCTTATGTCGCATGCATTTGAAGCTAAATCATGTATATCACAGGTATTTGAAGCTAAACCGTTTGATTGGAACGGATTTCAAGCTAAGCCTTCTTCTTCGCATTGATTTGCAGCCAAATCGTGTGTTTCGCATGGATTTGAATCTAACTCGTTTCTTTTGCATGGAGTTGAATCTAACTCGTTTCTTTTGCATGGAGTTGAATCTAAATCATGTATATCACAAGTATTTGAAGCTAAACCATTTGATTCGCATGGATTTGAAGCTAAGCCTTCTACTTCGCATTGATTTGAAGCTAAATCACGTGTTTCGCTTGGATTTAAAGCTAACTCGTTTGTCTCGCATGCAGTTGAAGCTAAAACATGTATATTACATGTATTTAAAGCTAAACCATTTGTTTCACATGGATTTGAAGCTAAGCCTTCTACTTCGCATGGATTTGAAGCTAAGCCTTCAACTTCGCATTGATTTGAAGCTAAATCATGTGTTTCGCTTGGATTTAAAGCTAACTCGTTTGTTTCGCACGCAGTTGAAGCTAAATCACCATTTGATTCGCATGGATTTGAAGCTAAGCCATCTACTTCGCATTGATTTGAACCTGAATCATGTGTTTCGCTTGTATTAGAAGCTAACTCGTTTGTTTTGCATGCAGTAGAAGCTTAAATCATATATAAAACAAGTAACTGAAGCTAAACCATTTGTTTCGCATGGATTCGAAGATCAGCTTTCTACTACGCATTGATTTCAAACTAAATCGTGTGTTTCGCATTGATTTGAAGCTAACTCGTTTGTTTGGCCTGCAGTTGAAGTTAAATCATGTATATCACAAGTATTTGAAGCTGAACCATTTGTTTCGCATGCATAATAAGCTAAACCATGTGTTTCGCATGAATTTGGATCCAAATCATATGTTTTGTATGGATTTGAATCTAGCTCGTTTGTTTCTCCTGCATTTGAAGCTAAATCATGTATATCAGTAGTATTTGAAGCTAAACCATTTGCTTCGCTTGGATTCGAAGATAAGCCTTCTACTTCGCATTGATTTGAAGCTAAATCATGTCTATAGCAAGGATTTGAAGCTAACTCGTGTGTTTCGCATACTATTGATGCTAAATCATGTATAACACAAATATTTGAGGCTAAACCATTTGTTTCGCATGGATTCGAAGATCAGACTTCTACTTCGCTTTTACTTGAAGCTAAATCATGTGTTTCGCTTGGATTTGAAGCTAATTCGTTCGTTTCGCATGCAGTTGAATCTAAATCATGTATATCACAAGTATTCGACGCTAAACCAATTGTTTCGCATGGATTTGAAGATTAGCCTTCCTCTACGCATTTATTTGAAGCTAAATCATGTGATTCGCAAGGATTAGAAGCTAAGCCTTCAACTTCGCATTGATTTGAATCTAAATAATATGTTTCGCTTGGATTTGAAGCTAAGTCTTCTACTTCGCATTGATTTGATGCTAAATCATGTGTTTCGCATGGATTTGAAGCTAGCTGGTTTGTTTCGCGTGCAGTTGAAGCTAAATCATGTATATCACAAGTATTTAAAGCTAAACCATTTGTTTGGCATGAATATAAATCTAAACCATGTGTTTTGCATGAATTTGTTGTTAAATCATGTGTTTCGCTTGGCTATGAAGCTAACTCGTTTGTTTCGCCTGCAGTTGAAGCTAAATCATGTATATCACAAGTATTTGAAGCTAAACCATTTGTTTCGCATGGATTCGAAGATCAGCCTTCTGCTTCGCATTGATTTGATGTTAAATCATATGTTTCGCATGGATTTGAAGCAATCTCGTTTGTTTCGCATGCACTTGAATATAAATCAAGTATATCACAAGTATTTGAGGCTAAACCGTTTGATTCGCAAGGATTTGAAGCTAAGCCTTCTACTTCGCATTAATTTGAAGATAACTCGTTTGTTTCGCATGCAGTTGAAGCTAAATCATGTATATCACAAGTACTTGAAGCAAAACCATTTGTTTCGCAAGGATTCGAAGATAACCCTTCTACTTCGCATTGATTTGAAGACAAATCATGTGTTTCGCTAGGATTTTAAGCTAACTCGTTTGTTTCACATGCAGTTGAAGCTAAATCATGTATATCACAAGTGTTTGAAGCTAAACCATTTGTTTTGCATGGATTCGAAGATAACCCTTCTACTTCGCATTGATTTGAAGCTAAACCATGTGTTTCGCATGGATTTGTACCTAACTCGATTGTTTCGCTTGCATTTGAAGCTAATTTATGTTTATCACAAGTATTTGAAGTTAAATCATTTTTTTCGCATGGATTTGAAGCTGAGCCTTCTACATCGCATTGATTGGAAGCTGAATCATGTCTATCGCTTGAATTTGTAGCTAACACGTTTGTTTCACATGCAGTTGAAGCTGAATCATGTATATCACAATTGTTTGAAGCTAAATCATTTGAGTCGCTTGGATTTGAAGCTAATTCGCTCGTTTCGCACGCAGTTGAATCTGAATCAGGTATATCACAACTATTTGAAACTAAACCATTTGATTCGCATGGATTTGAAGCTAAGCCTTCTACTTCGCATTGATTAGAAGCTAAGTCATGTGTTTCGCTTGGATTTGAAGCTAACTCGTTCGTTTCGCATGCAGTTGAATCTAAATCATGTATATCACAAGTATTTGAAGCTAAACGATTTGTTTCGCATGGATTTGAAGATAAGCCTCCTACTTCGCATTGATTTGATGCTAAATCATGTGTTTCGCATGGATTTGAAGCTAACTCGTTTGTTTCCCATGCAGTTGAAGCTAAATTATGTATATCACAAGCATTTGAAGCTAAACCATTTGTTTCTCATGGATTTGAAACTCAGCATTCTACTTCGCATTGATTTGAAGCTAAATCATGTGTTTCGCATGGATTTGAAGCTTACGCGTGTGTTTCGCATGCAGTTGATGCTAAATCATGTATATCACAAGTATTTGAAGCAGAAACATTTGTTTCGCGTGGGTTCGAAGATAAGCCTTCTACTTCGCATTGATTTGAAGCTAAATCATGTCTATCGCAAGGATTTGAAGCTAACTCGTGTGTTTCGCATACTATTGAAGCTAAATCATGTATAACACAAATATTTGAGGCTAAACCATTTGTTTCGCATGGATTCGAAGATCAGGCTTCTACTTCGCTTTTACTTGAAGCTAAATCATGTGTTTCGCATGGATTTGAAGCTAAGTCGTTTGTTTCGTATGCAATTGAGGCTAAATCATGCATATCACAAGTATTTGAAGCTAAACCATTTGTTTCGCAAGAATATTATGCTAAACCATGTATTTCGAATGAATTTGAAGCTAAATCATGTGATTCGCATGGATTTGAAGCTGACTCGTTTGTTCCGCATGCATTTGAAGCTAAATCGAGTATATCACAAGTATTTGAAGCTAAACCACTTGTTTCGCATGGATTCGAAGATAAGCCTTCTACTTCGCATTGATTTGAAGCTAAATCATGTGTGTCGCCTGGATTTGAAGCTAAGTCGTTTGTTTCGCATGCAGTTGAAGCTAAATCATGTATATCACAAGCATTTGAAGCTGAACCATTTGTTTCGCATAGATTTGAAGCTAAGCCTTCTACTTCGCATTGATTTGAAGCTAAATCATGTGTCTCGCTTGGATTTGAAGCTAACTGGTTCGTTTCGCATGCAGTGGAAGCTAAATCATCTATATCACAAGTATTTGAAGCTGAAGCATTTGTTTCCCATGAATATTAAGCTAAACCATGTGTTTCGCATGAATTTGAAGCTAAATCATGTGTTTCGCATGGATTTGAAGCTGACTCGTTGGATTCGGAAGCAGTTGATGCTAAATCATGAATACCACAAGTATTTGAAGCTGAACAATTTGTATCGCATGGGTTTGAAGCTAAGCCTTCTACTTCGCATTGATTTGAAGCTAAATCATGCGACTCGCTTGGATTTGAAGCTAACTCGTTTGTTTCGCACGCATTTGAGGCTAAATCATGTATATCACAAGTATTTGAATCTAAATGATTTGTTTCGCAATGGTTTCGAAGATTAGCCTTCTACTTCGTATTGTATTGAAGCTAAATCACGTGTTTCGCTAGGATTTGATGCTAATTCGCTCGTTTCGCACGCAGTTGAATCTGAATCATGTATATCACAACTATTTGAAACTAAACCATTTGATTCGCATGGATTTGAAGCTGAGCCTTCCTCTTCGCATTTATTTGAAGCTAAATCATGTGTTTCGCATGGATTTGAAGCTAACTCGTTTGTTTCGCCTTCATTTGAAGCTAAATCGTATATATCACAAGTATTTGAAGCTAAATGATTTGTTTCGCATTGATTCGAAGATACGCCTTATACGACACACTGATTTGAAGCTAAATCATGTGTTTCGCATGGATTTGAACCTAAATCGTTTGTTTCGCATGCAGTTGAAGCTAAATCATGTATATCACAAGTATTTGAACCTAAACAATTTGATTCGCATGGATTTGAAGCTAAGCCTTCTACTTCGCATTGGTTAGAAGCTAAGTCATGTGTTTCGCTTGGATTTGAAGCTAACTCGTTCGTTTCGCATGCAGTTGAATCTAAATCATGTATATCACAAGTATTTGAAGCTAAACGATTTGTTTCGCATGGATTTGAAGATAAGCCTCCTACTTCGCATTGATTTGATGCTAAATAATGTGTTTCGCATGGATTTGAAGCTAACTCGTTTGTTTCGCATGCAGTTGAAGCTAAATTATGTATATCACAAGCATTTGAAGCTAAACCATTTGTTTCGCATGGATTCGAAGATCAGCCTTCTGCTTCGCATTGATTTGATGTTAAATCATATGTTTCGCATGGATTTGAAGCTATCTCGTTTGTTTCGCATGCACTTGAATATAAATCAAGTACATCACAAGTATTTGAAGCTAAACCGTTTGATTCGCATGGATTTGAAGCTAAGCCTTCTACTTCGCATTAATTTGAAGATAACTCGTTTGTTTCGCATGCAGTTGAAGCTAAATCATGTATATCACAAGTATTTGTAGCTAAACCATTTGTTTCGCATGGATTTGAAGATCAGCCTTCTACTTCGCATTGATTTGAAGCTGAATCCTGTGTTTCGCATGGATTTGAAGCTAACTCGTTTGTTTCGCATGCTCTTGAAGCTAAATCAAGTATATCACAAGTACTTGAAGCAAAACCATTTGTTTCGCATGGATTCGAAGATAACCCTTCTACTTCGCATTGATTAGAAGACAAATCATGTGTTTTGCTTGGATTTTAAGCTTACTCGTTTGTTTCACATGCAGTTGAAGCTAAATCATGTATATCACAAGTGTTTGAAGCTAAACCATTTGTTTTGCACGGATTCGAAGATAAGCCTTCTACTTCGCATTGATTTGAAGCTAAACCATGTGTTTCGCATGGATTTGTACCTAACTCGATTGTTTCGCTTGCATTTGAAGCTAATTTATGTTTATCACAAGTATTTGAAGCTAAATCATTTTTTTCGCATGGATTTGAAGCTGAGCCTTCTACATCGCATTGATTGGAAGCTGAATCATGTCTATCGCCTGAATTTGTAGCTAACACGTTTGTTTCACATGCAGTTGAAGCTGAATCATGTATATCACAATTGTTTGAAGCTAAATCATGTGAGTCGCTTGGATTTGAAGCAAATCCTTCTACTTCGCATTGATTTGAAGGTAAATCATGTGATACGCATGGATTTGAAACTAACTCGTTTGTTTCGCATGCATTTGAAGCTATCTCGTTTGTTTCGCATGCACTTGAATATAAATCAAGTATATCACAAGTATTTGAAGCAAAACCGTTTGATTCGCATGGATTTGAAGCTAAGCCTTCTACTTCGCATTAATTTGAAGATAACTCGTTTGTTTCGCATGCAGTTGAAGCTAAATCATGTATATCACAAGTATTTGAAGCTAAACCATTTGTTTTGCATGGATTCGAAGATCAGCCTTCTGCCTCGCTTTGATTTGATGTTAAATCATATGTTTCGCATGGATTTGAAGCTATCTCGTTTGTTACGCATGCACTTGAATCTAAATCATGTATATCACAAGCATTTGAAGCTAAACCATTTGATTCGCGTGGATTTGAAGCTAGGCCTTCTACTTTGCATTGATTTGAAGCTAAATCATGTGTTTCGCTTGGATTTCAAGCTAACTCGTATGTTTCGCACGCTGTTGACGCCAAATCATGTATATCACAAGTATTTGAACCTAAACCATTTTATTCGCATGGGTTTGAAGCTAAGCCTTCTACCTCGCATTGATTTGAAGTTAAATCATGTATTTCGCTGGGATTTGGAAGCTAACTCGTTTCTATCACATGCAGTTGAAGTTAAATCATGTATATCAAAAGCGTTTGAAGCTAAATCATTTGTTTCGCATGGATTCGAAGATAACCCTTCTACTTCGCATTGATTTGAAGCTAAATCATGTTTTTCGCATGGATTTGATGCAAAGCCTTCTACTTCGCATTGATTTGGAGTTAAATCATGTGTTTCGCATGGATTTAAAGCTAACTCGTTGTTTCGCATGCAGTTGAAGCTAAGTCATGTATATCACAAGTGTTTGAAGCTAAACCATTTGTTTGGCATGGATTCGAAGATAACCCTTCTACTTCGCATTGATTTGAAGCTAAATCATGTGTTGCGCATGGATTAGAAGCTAACTCGTTTGTTTCGCATGCAGTTGAAGCTAAATCATGTATATCACAAGTATTTGAAGATAAACCATTTGATTCGCACGGATTTGATTATAACCCTTCTAGTTCGCATTGATTTGAAGCTAAATCATGTGTTTCGCATGGATTTAAAGCTAACTCGTTTGTTTCGCATGCACTTGAATATAAATCAAGTATATCACAAGTATTTGAAGCTAAACCGTTTGATTCGCATGGATTTGAAGCTATGCCTTCTACTTCGCATTGATTTGGAGCTAAATCATGTGTTTCGCATGTATTTGAAGCTAACTCGTTTGTTTCGCATGCAGTTGAAGCTAAATCATGTATATCACAAGTATTTGAATCTAAACCATTTGATTCGCACGGATTTGATGATAACCCTTCTAGTTCGCATTGATTTGGAGCTAAATCATGTGTTTCGCATGGATTTGAAGTTAACTCGTTTGTTTCGCATGCAGTTGAAGCTAAATCATGTATATCACAAGTATTTGAATCTAAACCATTTGATTCGCACGGATTTGATGATAACCCTTCTAGTTCGCATTGATTTGAAGCTAAATCATGTGTTTCGCATGGATTTAAAGCTAACTCGTTGTTTCGCATGCAGTTGAAGCTAAATCATGTATATCAAAAGTATTTGAATCTAAACCATTTGATTCGCACGGATTTGATGATAACCCTTCTAGTTCGCATTGATTTGAAGCTAAATCATGTGTTTCGCATGGATTTGAAGCTAAGCCTTCTACCTCGCATTGATTTGAAGCTAAATAATGTGTTCCGCTTGGATTTTAAGCTAACTCGTTTGTATCACATGCAGTTGAAGTTAAATCATGTATATCACAAGTATTTGATGCTAAACGATTTGTTTCGCATGGATTCGAAGATAACCTTTCTACTTCGCTTTGATTTGAAGCTAAATCATGTGTTTCGCATGTATTTGAAGCTAATTCGTTTGTTTCGCATGCTGTTGAAGCTAAATCATGTTTACCACAAGTTTTTGAAGCTAAACCATTTGATTCGCACGGATTTGATGATAACCCTTCTAGTTCGCATTGATTTGGAGCTAAATCATGTGTTTCGCATGGATTTGAAGTTAACTCGTTTGTTTCGCATGCAGTTGAAGCTAAATCATGTATATCACAAGTATTTGAATCTAAACCATTTGATTCGCACGGATTTGATGATAACCCTTCTAGTTCGCATTGATTTGAAGCTAAATCATGTGTTTCGCATGGATTTAAAGCTAACTCGTTGTTTCGCATGCAGTTGAAGCTAAATCATGTATATCAAAAGTATTTGAATCTAAACCATTTGATTCGCACGGATTTGATGATAACCCTTCTAGTTCGCATTGATTTGAAGCTAAATCATGTGTTTCGCATGGATTTGAAGCTAAGCCTTCTACCTCGCATTGATTTGAAGCTAAATAATGTGTTCCGCTTGGATTTTAAGCTAACTCGTTTGTATCACATGCAGTTGAAGTTAAATCATGAATATCACAAGTGTTTGAAGCTAAATCATGTGTTTCGCATGGATTTGAAGCAAAGCCTTCTACTTCGAATTGATTTGAGTCTAAATCACGTGTTTCGTTTGGATT
Source organism: Megalopta genalis (assembly GCF_051020955.1). Classification (NCBI taxonomy): domain Eukaryota; kingdom Metazoa; phylum Arthropoda; class Insecta; order Hymenoptera; family Halictidae; genus Megalopta; species Megalopta genalis. The sequence continues at coordinate 153,984 of NW_027476515.1, read as the reverse complement.
TGAAGCTAACTCGATTTTTTCGCATGCAGTAGAAGCTAAATCATGTATATCACTGGTATTTGAAGCTAAACCATTTCTTTCGCAAGAATTCGTAGATAACCCTACTAATTCGCTTTGATTTGAAGTTAAATCATGTGTATCGCATGGATTTGAAGCTAACTCGTTTGTTTCGCATGCAGTTGAAGCTAAATCATGTATTTCACAGGTGTTTGAAGCTAAATCATGTGTTTCGCATGGATTCGAAGATAATCCTTCTACTTCGCATTGATTTGAATCTTAATAATGTGTTTCGCTTGGATTTGAAGATAACTCGTTTGTTACGCACGCAGTTGAAGCTAAATCATGTATATCACGAGAATTTGAAGCTAAAACATTTGATTCGCACGGATTTGAAGCAAAGCCTTCTACTTCGCATTGATTTGAAGCTAAATCATGTGTTTCGCACGGATTTGAATCTAACTCGATTGTTTCGCATGCCGTTGAAGCTAAGTCATGTATATCACAAGTGTTTGAAGCTAAATCATTTGTTTCGCATGGATTCGAAGATGACCCTTCTACTTCGCTTTGATTTGAAGCGAAATCATGTGTTTCACATGGATTCGAAGATAACCCTTCTACTTCGCATTGATTTGAAGCTAAATAATGTGTTTCGCATGGATTTGAAGCTGACTCGTTTGTTTCGCATGCAATTGAAACTGAATCATGTATATCACAAGTATTTGAAGCTAAATCATTAGTATCTCATTAATTTGAAGTTAAGCCTTCTACTTCGCATTTATTTGTGGCTAAATCATGTGTTTCGCATGTATTTAAAGCTAACTTGTTCGTTTCGCCTGCATTTGAAGCTATATCACTTCTATCGCAAGTATCTGAAGCTAAATCATTCGTTACTCGTGGATTTGAAGCTAAACCATCTACATCGCATTTATTTGAAGATAAATCATGTGTTACGCATCGATTTGAAGCTAACTCGTTTGATTCGCCGGCATTTGAAGCAAAATCACGTATATCACAAGTATTTAAAGCTAAACCACTTGTTTCGCATGGATTCGAAGATAACCCTTCTACTTCGCATTGATTTGAAGCTAAATAATGTGTTTCGCATGGATTTGATGCTAACTCGTTTGTTTCGCATGCAATTGAAACTGAATCATGTATATCACAAGTATTTGAAGCTAAACCATTTGATTCCCATGGATTTGAATCTAAGCCTTCTACTTCGCAGTGATTCGAAGCTAAATCATGTGTTCCTCATGGGTTTGAAGCTGACTCGTATGTTTCGCAGGCTGGTGAAGCTAAATCAAGTATATCACAAGTATTTGAAGCTAAACCATATGTTTCGAACGGATACGAAGTTCAGCCTTCTACTTCGCATTGATTTGAAGCTAAATCATGTGTATCGCATGGATTTGAAGCCAACTCGTTTGTTTCGCATGCAGTTGAAGCTAAATCATGTATATCACAGGTGTTTGAAGCTAAACCATTTGTTTCGCATGGATTCGAAGATAAGCCTTCTACTTCGCATTGATTTGAATCTTAATAATGTGTTTCGCTTGGATTTGAAGCTAACTCGTTTGTTACGCATGCAGTTGAAGCTAAATCATGTATATCACGAGAATTTGAAGCTAAAACATTTGTTTCGCATGGATTCGAAGATGAACCTTCTACTTCGCTTTGATTTGAAGCGAAATCATGTGTTACGCATCGATTTGAAGCTAACTCGTTTGATTCGCCTGCATTTGAAGCAAAATCACGTATATCACAAGTATTTAAAGCTAAACCACTTGTTTCGCATGGATTCGAAGATAACCCTTCTACTTCGCATTGATTTGAAGCTAAATAATGTGTTTCGCATGGATTTGATGCTAACTCGTTTGTTTAGCATGCAATTGGAACTGAATCATGTATATCACAAGTATTTGAAGCTAAACCATTTGTTTCGCATGGATTCGAAGATAAGCCTTCTACTTCGCATAGATTTGAAGCTAAATCATGTTTTTCGATGGATTTGAAGCTAACTCATTTGTTTCGCATGCAGTTCAATCTAAATCATGTATATCACAAGTATTTGAAGCTAAACCATTTGCTTTCGCATGGATTTGAAGCTAACTCGTTTGTTTCGCATGCTGTTGAAGCTAAATCATGTATATCACAAGTATTTGAAGCTAAACCACTTGTTTCGCATGGATTCGAAGATCAGTCTTCTACTTCGCATTGATTGGAAGCTAAATCATGTGTTTCGCAAGGATTTGAAGCTAACTCGTTGGTTTCGCAAGCAGTTGAAGCTAAATCATGTATATCACAGGTATTTGAAGCTAAACCATTTGTTTCGCATGGATTCGTAGATAACCCTTCTACTTCGCTTTGATTTGAAGCTAAATCATGTGTTTCGCATGGATTTGAAGCAAAGCCTTCTACTTCGCATTAATTTGAGGCTAAAACACGTGTTTCGCTTGGATTTGAAGCTAACTCGTTTTTTTCGCAGGCAGTAGAAGCTAAATCATGTATATCACAGGTATTTGATGCTAAACCATTTGTTTCGCATTGATTCGTAGATAACCCTTCTGCTTCGCTTTGATTTGAAGCTAAATCGTGTGTTTCGCATGGATTTGAAGCAAAGCCTTCTACCTCGCATTGATTTGAGGCTAAATCACGTGTTTCGCTTGGATTTGAAGCTAACTCGTTGGTTTCGCAAGCAGTTGAAGCTAAATCAGGTATCTCACAAGTATTTGAAGCTAAACAATTTGTTTCGCATGGATTCGAAGATCAGCCTTCCACTTCGCAGTGATTCGAAGCTAAATCATGTGTTTCGCTTGGATTTGTAGCTAACTCGTATGTTTCGCATGCAGTTGAAGCTAAATCATGTATATCACAATTATTTCAAGCTAATCCGTTTGATGGGCTTGGATTTGAAGCTAACTCGTTTGTTTCGCATGCAGTTGAAGCTAAATCATGTATATCACAAGTATTTGAAGCTAAACCATTTGATTCCCATGGATTTGAAGCTAAGCCTTCTACTTCGCATTGATTTGAAGCTAAATCATGTTTTTCGCATGGATTTGAATCTAACTCGTTTATATCGCATGCAGTTGAAGCTAAATCATGTATATCACAAGTATTTGAAGCTAAAACATTTGATTCGCATGGATTTGCAACTCAGCATTCTACTTCGCATGGATTTGAAGCTAAATCATGTGATCCGCATGGATTTTAAGCTAATTCATTTGTATCACATGCAGTTGAAGTTAAATCATGTATATCACAAGTGTTTGAAGCTAAATCATTTGTTTCGCATGGATTCGAAGATAACCCTTCTACTTCGCATTGATTTGGAGCTAAATCATGTTTTTCGCATGGATTTGAAACAAAGCCTTCTACTTCGCATTGATTTGGAGTTAAATCATGTGTTTCGCATGGATTTGAAGATAAGCCTCCTACTTCGCATTGATTTGATGCTAAATCATGTGTTTCGCATGGATTTGAAGCTAACTCGTTTGTTTCGCATGCTGTTGAAGCTAAATCAAGTATATCACAAGTATTTGAAGCAAAACCATTTGATTCGCACGGATTTGATGATAACCCTTCTAGTTCGCATTGATTTGGAGCTAAATCATGTGTTTCGCATGGATTTAAGGCTAACTCGTTTGTTTCGCATGCAGTTGAAGCTAAATCATGTATATCACAATTTGTTTGAAGCTAAACCATTTGTTTTTCATGGATTCGAAGATAATCCTTCTACTTCGCATTGATTTGAAGCTAAATCATGTGTTTCGTATGGATTTGAAGCAAAGCCTTCTACTTCGCATTGATTTGTAGTTAAATCATGTGTTTCGCATGGATTTGAAGATAAGCCTCCTACTTCGCATTGATTTGATGCTAAATCATGTGTTTCGCATGGATTTGAAGCTGACTCGTTGGATTCGGAAGCAGTTGATGCTAAATCATGAATACCACAAGTATTTGAAGCTGAACAATTTGTATCGCATGGGTTTGAAGCTAAGCCTTCTACTTCGCATTGATTTGAAGCTAAATCATGCGACTCGCTTGGATTTGAAGCTAACTCGTTTGTTTCGCACGCATTTGAGGCTAAATCATGTATATCACAAGTATTTGAATCTAAATGATTTGTTTCGCAATGGTTTCGAAGATTAGCCTTCTACTTCGTATTGTATTGAAGCTAAATCACGTGTTTCGCTAGGATTTGATGCTAATTCGCTCGTTTCGCACGCAGTTGAATCTGAATCATGTATATCACAACTATTTGAAACTAAACCATTTGATTCGCATGGATTTGAAGCTGAGCCTTCCTCTTCGCATTTATTTGAAGCTAAATCATGTGTTTCGCATGGATTTGAAGCTAACTCGTTTGTTTCGCCTTCATTTGAAGCTAAATCGTATATATCACAAGTATTTGAAGCTAAATGATTTGTTTCGCATTGATTCGAAGATACGCCTTATACGACACACTGATTTGAAGCTAAATCATGTGTTTCGCATGGATTTGAACCTAAATCGTTTGTTTCGCATGCAGTTGAAGCTAAATCATGTATATCACAAGTATTTGAACCTAAACAATTTGATTCGCATGGATTTGAAGCTAAGCCTTCTACTTCGCATTGGTTAGAAGCTAAGTCATGTGTTTCGCTTGGATTTGAAGCTAACTCGTTCGTTTCGCATGCAGTTGAATCTAAATCATGTATATCACAAGTATTTGAAGCTAAACGATTTGTTTCGCATGGATTTGAAGATAAGCCTCCTACTTCGCATTGATTTGATGCTAAATAATGCGTTTCGCATGGATTTGAAGCTAACTCGTTTGTTTCGCATGCAGTTGAAGCTAAATTATGTATATCACAAGCATTTGAAGCTAAACCATTTGTTTCGCATGGATTCGAAGATCAGCCTTCTGCTTCGCATTGATTTGATGTTAAATCATATGTTTCGCATGGATTTGAAGCTATCTCGTTTGTTTCGCATGCACTTGAATATAAATCAAGTACATCACAAGTATTTGAAGCTAAACCGTTTGATTCGCATGGATTTGAAGCTAAGCCTTCTACTTCGCATTAATTTGAAGATAACTCGTTTGTTTCGCATGCAGTTGAAGCTAAATCATGTATATCACAAGTATTTGTAGCTAAACCATTTGTTTCGCATGGATTTGAAGATCAGCCTTCTACTTCGCATTGATTTGAAGCTGAATCCTGTGTTTCGCATGGATTTGAAGCTAACTCGTTTGTTTCGCATGCTCTTGAAGCTAAATCAAGTATATCACAAGTACTTGAAGCAAAACCATTTGTTTCGCATGGATTCGAAGATAACCCTTCTACTTCGCATTGATTAGAAGACAAATCATGTGTTTTGCTTGGATTTTAAGCTTACTCGTTTGTTTCACATGCAGTTGAAGCTAAATCATGTATATCACAAGTGTTTGAAGCTAAACCATTTGTTTTGCACGGATTCGAAGATAAGCCTTCTACTTCGCATTGATTTGAAGCTAAACCATGTGTTTCGCATGGATTTGTACCTAACTCGATTGTTTCGCTTGCATTTGAAGCTAATTTATGTTTATCACAAGTATTTGAAGCTAAATCATTTTTTTCGCATGGATTTGAAGCTGAGCCTTCTACATCGCATTGATTGGAAGCTGAATCATGTCTATCGCCTGAATTTGTAGCTAACACGTTTGTTTCACATGCAGTTGAAGCTGAATCATGTATATCACAATTGTTTGAAGCTAAATCATGTGAGTCGCTTGGATTTGAAGCAAATCCTTCTACTTCGCATTGATTTGAAGGTAAATCATGTGATACGCATGGATTTGAAACTAACTCGTTTGTTTCGCATGCATTTGAAGCTATCTCGTTTGTTTCGCATGCACTTGAATATAAATCAAGTATATCACAAGTATTTGAAGCAAAACCGTTTGATTCGCATGGATTTGAAGCTAAGCCTTCTACTTCGCATTAATTTGAAGATAACTCGTTTGTTTCGCATGCAGTTGAAGCTAAATCATGTATATCACAAGTATTTGAAGCTAAACCATTTGTTTTGCATGGATTCGAAGATCAGTCTTCTGCCTCGCTTTGATTTGATGTTAAATCATATGTTTCGCATGGATTTGAAGCTATCTCGTTTGTTACGCATGCACTTGAATCTAAATCATGTATATCACAAGCATTTGAAGCTAAACCATTTGATTCGCGTGGATTTGAAGCTAGGCCTTCTACTTTGCATTGATTTGAAGCTAAATCATGTGTTTCGCTTGGATGTCAAGCTAACTCGTATGTTTCGCACGCTGTTGACGCCAAATCATGTATATCACAAGTATTTGAACCTAAACCATTTTATTCGCATGGGTTTGAAGCTAAGCCTTCTACCTCGCATTGATTTGAAGTTAAATCATGTATTTCGCTGGGATTTGGAAGCTAACTCGTTTCTATCACATGCAGTTGAAGTTAAATCATGTATATCAAAAGCGTTTGAAGCTAAATCATTTGTTTCGCATGGATTCGAAGATAACCCTTCTACTTCGCATTGATTTGAAGCTAAATCATGTTTTTCGCATGGATTTGATGCAAAGCCTTCTACTTCGCATTGATTTGGAGTTAAATCATGTGTTTCGCATGGATTTAAAGCTAACTCGTTGTTTCGCATGCAGTTGAAGCTAAGTCATGTATATCACAAGTGTTTGAAGCTAAACCATTTGTTTGGCATGGATTCGAAGATAACCCTTCTACTTCGCATTGATTTGAAGCTAAATCATGTGTTGCGCATGGATTAGAAGCTAACTCGTTTGTTTCGCATGCAGTTGAAGCTAAATCATGTATATCACAAGTATTTGAAGATAAACCATTTGATTCGCACGGATTTGATTATAACCCTTCTAGTTCGCATTGATTTGAAGCTAAATCATGTGTTTCGCATGGATTTAAAGCTAACTCGTTTGTTTCGCATGCACTTGAATATAAATCAAGTATATCACAAGTATTTGAAGCTAAACCGTTTGATTCGCATGGATTTGAAGCTATGCCTTCTACTTCGCATTGATTTGGAGCTAAATCATGTGTTTCGCATGTATTTGAAGCTAACTCGTTTGTTTCGCATGCAGTTGAAGCTAAATCATGTATATCACAAGTATTTGAATCTAAACCATTTGATTCGCACGGATTTGATGATAACCCTTCTAGTTCGCATTGATTTGGAGCTAAATCATGTGTTTCGCATGGATTTGAAGTTAACTCGTTTGTTTCGCATGCAGTTGAAGCTAAATCATGTATATCACAAGTATTTGAATCTAAACCATTTGATTCGCACGGATTTGATGATAACCCTTCTAGTTCGCATTGATTTGAAGCTAAATCATGTGTTTCGCATGGATTTAAAGCTAACTCGTTGTTTCGCATGCAGTTGAAGCTAAATCATGTATATCAAAAGTATTTGAATCTAAACCATTTGATTCGCACGGATTTGATGATAACCCTTCTAGTTCGCATTGATTTGAAGCTAAATCATGTGTTTCGCATGGATTTGAAGCTAAGCCTTCTACCTCGCATTGATTTGAAGCTAAATAATGTGTTCCGCTTGGATTTTAAGCTAACTCGTTTGTATCACATGCAGTTGAAGTTAAATCATGTATATCACAAGTATTTGATGCTAAACGATTTGTTTCGCATGGATTCGAAGATAACCTTTCTACTTCGCTTTGATTTGAAGCTAAATCATGTGTTTCGCATGTATTTGAAGCTAATTCGTTTGTTTCGCATGCTGTTGAAGCTAAATCATGTTTACCACAAGTTTTTGAAGCTAAACCATTTGATTCGCACGGATTTGATGATAACCCTTCTAGTTCGCATTGATTTGGAGCTAAATCATGTGTTTCGCATGGATTTGAAGTTAACTCGTTTGTTTCGCATGCAGTTGAAGCTAAATCATGTATATCACAAGTATTTGAATCTAAACCATTTGATTCGCACGGATTTGATGATAACCCTTCTAGTTCGCATTGATTTGAAGCTAAATCATGTGTTTCGCATGGATTTAAAGCTAACTCGTTGTTTCGCATGCAGTTGAAGCTAAATCATGTATATCAAAAGTATTTGAATCTAAACCATTTGATTCGCACGGATTTGATGATAACCCTTCTAGTTCGCATTGATTTGAAGCTAAATCATGTGTTTCGCATGGATTTGAAGCTAAGCCTTCTACCTCGCATTGATTTGAAGCTAAATAATGTGTTCCGCTTGGATTTTAAGCTAACTCGTTTGTATCACATGCAGTTGAAGTTAAATCATGAATATCACAAGTGTTTGAAGCTAAATCATGTGTTTCGCATGGATTTGAAGCAAAGCCTTCTACTTCGAATTGATTTGAGTCTAAATCACGTGTTTCGTTTGGATTTGAAGCTAACTCGATTTTTTCGCATGCAGTAGAAGCTAAATCATGTATATCACTGGTATTTGAAGCTAAACCATTTCTTTCGCAAGAATTCGTAGATAACCCTACTAATTCGCTTTGATTTGAAGTTAAATCATGTGTATCGCATGGATTTGAAGCTAACTCGTTTGTTTCGCATGCAGTTGAAGCTAAATCATGTATTTCACAGGTGTTTGAAGCTAAATCATGTGTTTCGCATGGATTCGAAGATAATCCTTCTACTTCGCATTGATTTGAATCTTAATAATGTGTTTCGCTTGGATTTGAAGATAACTCGTTTGTTACGCACGCAGTTGAAGCTAAATCATGTATATCACGAGAATTTGAAGCTAAAACATTTGATTCGCACGGATTTGAAGCAAAGCCTTCTACTTCGCATTGATTTGAAGCTAAATCATGTGTTTCGCACGGATTTGAATCTAACTCGATTGTTTCGCATGCCGTTGAAGCTAAGTCATGTATATCACAAGTGTTTGAAGCTAAATCATTTGTTTCGCATGGATTCGAAGATGACCCTTCTACTTCGCTTTGATTTGAAGCGAAATCATGTGTTTCACATGGATTCGAAGATAACCCTTCTACTTCGCATTGATTTGAAGCTAAATAATGTGTTTCGCATGGATTTGAAGCTGACTCGTTTGTTTCGCATGCAATTGAAACTGAATCATGTATATCACAAGTATTTGAAGCTAAATCATTAGTATCTCATTAATTTGAAGTTAAGCCTTCTACTTCGCATTTATTTGTGGCTAAATCATGTGTTTCGCATGTATTTAAAGCTAACTTGTTCGTTTCGCCTGCATTTGAAGCTATATCACTTCTATCGCAAGTATCTGAAGCTAAATCATTCGTTTCTCGTGGATTTGAAGCTAAACCATCTACATCGCATTTATTTGAAGATAAATCATGTGTTACGCATCGATTTGAAGCTAACTCGTTTGATTCGCCGGCATTTGAAGCAAAATCACGTATATCACAAGTATTTAAAGCTAAACCACTTGTTTCGCATGGATTCGAAGATAACCCTTCTACTTCGCATTGATTTGAAGCTAAATAATGTGTTTCGCATGGATTTGATGCTAACTCGTTTGTTTCGCATGCAATTGAAACTGAATCATGTATATCACAAGTATTTGAAGCTAAACCATTTGATTCCCATGGATTTGAATCTAAGCCTTCTACTTCGCAGTGATTCGAAGCTAAATCATGTGTTCCTCATGGGTTTGAAGCTGACTCGTATGTTTCGCAGGCTGGTGAAGCTAAATCAAGTATATCACAAGTATTTGAAGCTAAACCATATGTTTCGAACGGATACGAAGTTCAGCCTTCTACTTCGCATTGATTTGAAGCTAAATCATGTGTATCGCATGGATTTGAAGCCAACTCGTTTGTTTCGCATGCAGTTGAAGCTAAATCATGTATATCACAGGTGTTTGAAGCTAAACCATTTGTTTCGCATGGATTCGAAGATAAGCCTTCTACTTCGCATTGATTTGAATCTTAATAATGTGTTTCGCTTGGATTTGAAGCTAACTCGTTTGTTACGCATGCAGTTGAAGCTAAATCATGTATATCACGAGAATTTGAAGCTAAAACATTTGTTTCGCATGGATTCGAAGATGAACCTTCTACTTCGCTTTGATTTGAAGCGAAATCATGTGTTACGCATCGATTTGAAGCTAACTCGTTTGATTCGCCTGCATTTGAAGCAAAATCACGTATATCACAAGTATTTAAAGCTAAACCACTTGTTTCGCATGGATTCGAAGATAACCCTTCTACTTCGCATTGATTTGAAGCTAAATAATGTGTTTCGCATGGATTTGATGCTAACTCGTTTGTTTAGCATGCAATTGGAACTGAATCATGTATATCACAAGTATTTGAAGCTAAACCATTTGTTTCGCATGGATTCGAAGATAAGCCTTCTACTTCGCATAGATTTGAAGCTAAATCATGTTTTTCGATGGATTTGAAGCTAACTCATTTGTTTCGCATGCAGTTCAATCTAAATCATGTATATCACAAGTATTTGAAGCTAAACCATTTGCTTTCGCATGGATTTGAAGCTAACTCGTTTGTTTCGCATGCTGTTGAAGCTAAATCATGTATATCACAAGTATTTGAAGCTAAACCACTTGTTTCGCATGGATTCGAAGATCAGTCTTCTACTTCGCATTGATTGGAAGCTAAATCATGTGTTTCGCAAGGATTTGAAGCTAACTCGTTGGTTTCGCAAGCAGTTGAAGCTAAATCATGTATATCACAGGTATTTGAAGCTAAACCATTTGTTTCGCATGGATTCGTAGATAACCCTTCTACTTCGCTTTGATTTGAAGCTAAATCATGTGTTTCGCATGGATTTGAAGCAAAGCCTTCTACTTCGCATTAATTTGAGGCTAAAACACGTGTTTCGCTTGGATTTGAAGCTAACTCGTTTTTTTCGCAGGCAGTAGAAGCTAAATCATGTATATCACAGGTATTTGATGCTAAACCATTTGTTTCGCATTGATTCGTAGATAACCCTTCTGCTTCGCTTTGATTTGAAGCTAAATCGTGTGTTTCGCATGGATTTGAAGCAAAGCCTTCTACTTCGCATTGATTTGAGGCTAAATCACGTGTTTCGCTTGGATTTGAAGCTAACTCGTTGGTTTCGCAAGCAGTTGAAGCTAAATCAGGTATCTCACAAGTATTTGAAGCTAAACAATTTGTTTCGCATGGATTCGAAGATCAGCCTTCCACTTCGCAGTGATTCGAAGCTAAATCATGTGTTTCGCTTGGATTTGTAGCTAACTCGTATGTTTCGCATGCAGTTGAAGCTAAATCATGTATATCACAATTATTTCAAGCTAATCCGTTTGATGGGCTTGGATTTGAAGCTAACTCGTTTGTTTCGCATGCAGTTGAAGCTAAATCATGTATATCACAAGTATTTGAAGCTAAACCATTTGATTCCCATGGATTTGAAGCTAAGCCTTCTACTTCGCATTGATTTGAAGCTAAATCATGTTTTTCGCATGGATTTGAATCTAACTCGTTTATATCGCATGCAGTTGAAGCTAAATCATGTATATCACAAGTATTTGAAGCTAAAACATTTGATTCGCATGGATTTGCAACTCAGCATTCTACTTCGCATGGATTTGAAGCTAAATCATGTGATCCGCATGGATTTTAAGCTAATTCATTTGTATCACATGCAGTTGAAGTTAAATCATGTATATCACAAGTGTTTGAAGCTAAATCATTTGTTTCGCATGGATTCGAAGATAACCCTTCTACTTCGCATTGATTTGGAGCTAAATCATGTTTTTCGCATGGATTTGAAACAAAGCCTTCTACTTCGCATTGATTTGGAGTTAAATCATGTGTTTCGCATGGATTTGAAGATAAGCCTCCTACTTCGCATTGATTTGATGCTAAATCATGTGTTTCGCATGGATTTGAAGCTAACTCGTTTGTTTCGCATGCTGTTGAAGCTAAATCAAGTATATCACAAGTATTTGAAGCAAAACCATTTGATTCGCACGGATTTGATGATAACCCTTCTAGTTCGCATTGATTTGGAGCTAAATCATGTGTTTCGCATGGATTTAAGGCTAACTCGTTTGTTTCGCATGCAGTTGAAGCTAAATCATGTATATCACAATTTGTTTGAAGCTAAACCATTTGTTTTTCATGGATTCGAAGATAATCCTTCTACTTCGCATTGATTTGAAGCTAAATCATGTGTTTCGTATGGATTTGAAGCAAAGCCTTCTACTTCGCATTGATTTGTAGTTAAATCATGTGTTTCGCATGGATTTGAAGATAAGCCTCCTACTTCGCATTGATTTGATGCTAAATCATGTGTTTCGCATGGATTTGAAGATAAGCCTTCTACCTCGCATTGATTTGATGCTAAATAATGTGTTTCGCTTGGATTTTAAGCTAACTCGTTTGTATCACATGCAGTTGAAGTTAAATCATGTATATCACAAGTATTTGATGCTAAACGAATTGTTTAGCATGGATTCGAAGATAACCTTTCTACTTCGCTTTATTTGAAGCTAAATCATGTGTTTGGCATGGATTTGAAGCTAACTCGTTTGATTCTCATGCTGTTGAAGCTAAATCATGTATATCACAAGTATTTGAAGCTAAACCATTTGATTCGCACGGATTTGATGATAACCCTTCTAGTTCGCATTGATTTGAAGCTAAATCATGTGTTTCCCATGGATTTTAAGCTAACTCGTTTGTTTCGCATGCAGTTGAAGATAAGTCATGCATATCACAAGTATTTGAAGATAAACCATTTGATTCACATGGATTTGTAGCTATGCCTTCTACTTCGGATTGATTTGGAGCTAAATCATGTGTTTTGCAAGTATTTGAAGCTAACTCGTTTGTTTCGCAAGCTGTTGAAGCCAAATCATGTATATCACAAGTATTTGAACCTAAACCGTTTGATTCGCATGGATTTGAAGCTAAGCCTTCTACTTCGCAGTGATTGGAAGCTAAATCATGCGTTTCGCAAGGATTTGAAGCTAACTCGTTATTTTCGCATGCAGTAGAAGGTAAATCATGTATATCACAAGTATTTGAAGCTAAACCACTTGTTACACATGTATTCGAAGATAACCCTTCTACTTCGCATTGATTTGAAGCTAAATAATGTGTTTCGCATGGATTTGATGCTGACTCGTTTGTTTCGCATGCAATTGAAACTGAATCATGTATATCACAAGTATTTGAAGCTAAATCATTAGTTTCTCATTAATTTGAAGTTAAGCCTTCTACTTCGCATTGATTTGTGGCTAAATCATGTGTTTCGCATGTATTTAAAGCTAACTTGTTCGTTTCGCCTGCATTTGAAGCTATATCACTTCTATCGCAAGTATCTGAAGCTAAATCATTCGTTTCTCGTGGATTTGAAGCTAAACCACTTGTTTCGCATGGATTCGAATATAACCCTTCTACTTCGCATTGATTTGAAGCTAAATAATGTGTTTCGCTTGGATTTGATGCTAACTCGTTTGTTTCGCATGCAATTGAAACTGAATCATGTATATCACAAGTATTTGAAGCTAAACCATTTGATTCCCATGGATTTGAAGCTAAGCCTTCTACTTCGCATTGATTTGAAGCTAAATCATGTGTTTCGCATGGATTTGAAGCTGACTCGTATGTTTCGCATGCAGTTGAAGTTAAATCATGTATATCACAAGTATTTCAAGATAATCCGTTTGATTGGCTTGGATTTGAAGCTAAGACTTCTACTTTCGCATTGATTCAAAGATAAATCATGTTTTTCGCTTGTATTTAAAGCTAACTCGTTTGTTTCGCATGCTGTTGAAGCTATATCATGTATATCACAAGTATTTGAAGTTAAACCGTTTGTTTCGCATGGATTCGAAGATAAGCCTTCTACTTCGCATTGAATTGAAGCTAAATCATGTGTTTCGCATGGATTTGAAGCTAACTCGTCGTTTTCTCCTGTATTAGAAGCGATATCTCATATATTCGCAAGTATTTTATGCTCAATCATTCGTTTCGCAAGGATTTGAAGCTAAGCCTTCTTCTTCGCATTGATTTGAAGCTAAATCATGTGTTTCGCTTGGATTTACAGCTAACTCGTTTGATTCACATGCAGTTGTAGCTAAATCATGTATTAAACAAGTTTTTGAAGATAAACTATTCGTCTCGAATGGATTTGAAGCTAAACCACGTGTTTCGAATGAATTTGAAGCTAAATCATGTGTTTCGCCTGAATTTGAAGCTAACTCGTTTGTTTCGCATGCAGTTGAATCTAAATTGTGTATATCACCAGTATTTGAAGCTAAACCATTTGTTTGGCATGGATTCGAAGATCAGACTTCTGCTTCGCACTGATTTGAAGCGGAATAGTGTGTTTCGCTTGGATTTGAAGCTAACTCGTTGGTTTCGCATGCAGTTGAAGCTAAATCATGTATATCACAAGTATTAGAAGCTAAACCATTAGTTTCGCAAGGATTTGAAGCTAAGTTTTTTACTTCGCATTGATTTGAAGCTGAGTCATGTGTTTCGCATGGATTTGCAGCTAACTCGTCGTTTTCTCCTGTATTAGAAGCGATATCACATATATTCGCAAGTATTTGATGCTCAATCATTCGTTTTGCAAGGATTTGAAGCTAAGCCTTCTACTTCGCATTGATTTGAAGCTAAATCATGTGTTTCGCTTGGATTTGTAGCTAACTCGTGTGCTTCGCATGCAGTTGAAGCAAAATTGTGTATATCACATGTATTTGAAGCTAATCCATTTGTTTCGCATAGTTTCGAAAATAAGCCTTCTACTTCGCATTGATTTGAAGCTAAATCATGTGATTAGCATGTATTTGAAGCTAACTCGTTTGTTTCGCCTGCATTTGAAGTTATATTATTTATATCGCAAGTACTTGAAGCTAAATCATTTATATCGCAAATATTTGAAGCTATACCATTTGTTTTGCATGTATTTGAAGTTAAGCCTTCGTCTTCGCATTGATTTGAAGCTAGATCATGTGTTTCACGTGCATCTGAAGGTAACTCGTCTGTTTCGCCAGCATTTGGACCTATATCACTTACATTGGCAAGTATTTGAAGCTAAATCTTTCGTTTTGCGTGGATTTGAAGCTAAGCCTTCTACTTCACGTTGATTTGAAGTTAAATCGTGTTTTTCGCTGGATTTGAAGCTAGCTCGTTTATTTCGCATGGAGTTGAACCTAAATGATGTATATCACAAGTATTTGTAGCTAAACCATTTGTTTCGCATGAATATTAAGCTAAACCATGTGTTTCGCGTGGATTTGAAACTAAGCCTTCTACTTCGCATTGATTTGAAGCTAAATCATGTGTTTCGCTTGTATTTGAAGATAAGCCTTCTACTTCGCATTGATTTGAATCTAAATAATGTGTTTCGCTTGGATTTGAAGCTAACTCGTTTGTTACGCACGCAGTTGAAGCTAAATCATGTATATCACGAGAATTTGAAGCTAAAACATTTGATTCGCACGGATTTGAAGCAAAGCCTTCTACTTCGCATTGATTTGAAGCTAAATCATGTGTTTCGCACGGATTTGAATCTAACTCGATTGTTTCGCATGCAGTTCAATCTAAATCATGTATATCACAAGTATTTGAAGCTAAACCATTTGCTTTCGCATGGATTTGAAGCTAACTCGTTTGTTTCGCATGCAGTTGAAGCTAAATCATGTATATCACAAGTATTTGATGCTAAACCACTTATTTCGCATGGATTCGAAGATAAGCCTTCTACTTCGCATAGATTTGAAGCTAAATCATGTTTTTCGATGGTTTTGAAGCTAACTCGTTTGTTTCGCATGCAGTTCAATCTAAATCATGTATATCACAAGTATTTGAAGCTAAACCATTTGCTTTCGCATGGATTTGAAGCTAACTCGTTTGTTTCGCATGCTGTTGAAACTAAATCATGTATATCACAAGTATTTGAAGCTAAACCACTTGTTTCGCATGGAATCAAAGATCAGTCTTCTACTTCGCATTGATTGGAAGCTAAATCATGTGTTTCGCAAGGATTTGAAGCTAACTCGTTATTTTCGCATGCAGTAGAAGCTAAATCATGTATATAACAGGTATTTGAAGCTAAACCATTTGTTTCGCATGGATTCGTAGATAACCCTTCTACTTCGCTTTGATTTGAAGCTAAAGCATGTGTTTCGCATGGATTTGAAGCAAAGCCTTCTACTTCGCATTAATATGAGGCTAAAACACGTGTTTCGCTTGGATTTGAAGCTAACTCGTTTTTTTCGCATGCAGCAGAAGCTAAATCATGTATATCACAGGTATTTGAAGCTAAACCATTTGTTTCGCATTGATTCGTAGATAACCCTTCTACTTCGCTTTGATTTGAAGCTAAATCGTGTGTTTCGCATGGATTTGAAGCAAAGCCTTCTACTTCGCATTGATTTGAGGCTAAATCACGTGTTTCACATGGATTTGAAGCTAACTCGTTGGTTTCGCATGCAGTTGAAGCTAAATCATGCATATCACAGGTATTTAAAGCTAAACCATTTGTTTCGCATGGATTCGAAGATAAGCCTTCTACTTTCGCATTGATTCAAAGATAAATCATGTTTTTCGTTTGTATTTGAAGCTAACTCGTTTGTTTCGCATGTTGTTGAAGCTATATCATGTATATCACAAGTATTTGAAGTTAACCCGTTTGTTTCGCATGGATTCGAAGATAAGCCTTCTACTTCGCATTGAATTGAAGCTAAATCATGTGTTTCGCATGTATTTGAAGCTAACTCGTCGTTTTCTCCTGTATTAGAAGCGATATCACATATATTCGCAAGTATTTGATGCTCAATCATTCGTTTCGCAAGGATTTGAAGCTAAGCCTTCTACTTCGCCTTGATTTGAAGCTAACTTGTTTGTTTCGCATGCAGTTGAAGCAAAAATCAAGTATTTCACAAGTATTTGAAGCTAAACCATTTGTTTCCCATGGATTCGAAGATCAGCCTTCCACTTTGCAGTGATTCGAAGCTAAATCATGTGTTTCGCTTGGATTTGTATCTAACTCGTATGTTTCGCATGCAGTTGAAGCTAAATCATGTATATCACAAGTATTTCAAGCTAATCCGTTTGATTGGCTTGGATTTGAAGCTAAGACTTCTACTTTCGCATTGATTCAAAGATAAATCATGTTTTTCGTTTATATTTGAAGCTAACTCGTTTGTTTCGCATGCTGTTGAAGCTGTATCATGTATATCACAAGTATTTGAAGTTAAAACGTTTGTTTCGCATGGATTCGAAGATAAGCCTTCTACTTCGCATTGTATTGAAGCTAAATCATGTGTTTCGCATGTATTTGAAGCTAACTCGTCGTTTTCTCCTGTATTAGAAGCGATATCACATATATTCGCAAGTATTTGATGCTCAATCATTCGTTTCGCAAGGATTTGAAGCTAAGCCTTCTACTTCGCCTTGATTTGAAGCTAACTTGTTTGTTTCGCATGCAGTTGAAGCAAAAATCAAGTATTTCACAAGTATTTGAATCTAAACCATTTGTTTCCCATGGATTCGAAGATCAGCCTTCCACTTTGCAGTGATTCGAAGCTAAATCATGTGTTTCGCTTGGATTTGTATCTAACTCGTATGTTTCGCATGCAGTTGAAGCTAAATCATGTATATCACAAGTATTTCAAGCTAATCCGTTTGATTGGCTTGGATTTGAAGCTAAGACTTCTACTTTCGCATTGATTCAAAGATAAATCATGTTTTTCGTTTATATTTGAAGCTAACTCGTTTGTTTCGCATGCTGTTGAAGCTGTATCATGTATATCACAAGTATTTGAAGTTAAAACGTTTGTTTCGCATGGATTCGAAGATAAGCCTTCTACTTCGCATTGTATTGAAGCTAAATCATGTGTTTCGCATGGATTTGATGCTAACTCGTCGTTTTCTCCTGTATTAGAAGCGATATCACATATATTCGCAAGTATTTGATGCTCAATCATTCGTTTCGCAAGGATTTGAAGCTAAGCTTTCTACTTCGCATTGATTTGAAGCTCAATCATGTGTTTCGCTTGGATTTACAGCTAACTCGTTTGTTTCACATGCAGTTGTAGCTAAATCATGTATTAAACAAGTTTTTGAAGATAAACTATTCGTCTCGAATGGATTTGAAGCTAAACCACGTGTTTCGAATGAATTTGAAGCTAAATCATGTGTTTCGCCTGAATTTGATGCTAACTCGTTTGTTTCGCATGCAGTTCAATCTAAATCATGTATATCACAAGTATTTGAAGCTAAACCACTTGTTTCGCATGGTTTCAAGATCAGTCTTCTACTTCGCAGTGATTGGAAGCTAAATCATGCGTTTCGCAAGGATTTGAAGCTAACTCGTTATTTTCGCATGCAGTAGAAGGTAAATCATGTATATCACAAGTATTTGAAGCTAAACCACTTGTCTCACATGGATTCGAAGATAACCCTTCTACTTCGCATTGATTTGAAGCTAATAATGTGTTTCGCATGATTTGAAGCTGACTCGTTTGTTTCGCATGCAATTGAAACTGAATCATGTATATCACAAGTATTTGAAGCTAAATCGTTAGTTTCTCATTAATTTGAAGTTAAGCCTTCTACTTCGCATTGATTTGTGGCTAAATCATGTGTTTCGCATGTATTTAAAGCTAACTTGTTCGTTTCGCCTGCATTTGAAGCTATATCACTTCTATCGCAAGTATCTGAAGCTAAATCATTCGTTTCTCGTGGATTTGAAGCTAAACCATCTACATCGCATTTATATGAAGATAAATCATGTGTTACGCATCGATTTGAAGCTAACTCGTTTGATTCGCCTGCATTTGAAGCAAAATCACGTATATCACAAGTATTTAAAGCTAAACCACTTGTTTCGCATGGATTCGAAGATAACCCTTCTACTTCGCATTGATTTGAAGCTAAATAATGTGTTTCGCATGGATTTGATGCTAACTCGTTTGTTTCGCATGCAATTGAAACTGAATCATGTATATCACAAGTATTTGAAGCTAAACCATTTGATTCCATGGATTTGAAGCTAAGCCTTCTACTTCGCATTGATTTGAAGCTAAATCATGTGTTTCGCATGGATTTGAAGCTGACTCGTTTGTTTCGCATGCAATTGAAACTGAATCATGTATATCACAAGTATTTGAAGCTAAATCATTAGTTTCTCATTAATTTGAAGTTAAGCCTTCTACTTCGCATTGATTTGTGGCTAAATCATGTG
Source organism: Megalopta genalis (assembly GCF_051020955.1). Lineage (NCBI taxonomy): Eukaryota > Metazoa > Arthropoda > Insecta > Hymenoptera > Halictidae > Megalopta > Megalopta genalis. Next base: position 134,789 of record NW_027476515.1, on the reverse strand, counting down.
TTTCGCATGTATTTAAAGCTAATTTGTTCGTTTCGCCTGCGTTTGAAGCTATATCACTTCTATCGCAAGTATCTGAAGCTAAATCATTCGTTTCTCGTGGATTTGAAGCTAAACCATCTACATCGCATTTATTTGAAGATAAATCATGTGTTACGCATCGATTTGAAGCTAACTCGTTTGATTCGCCTGCATTTGAAGCAAAATCACGTATATCACAAGTATTTAAAGCTAAACCACTTGTTTCGCATGGATTTGAAGCAAAGCCTTCTACTTCGCATTGATTTGAAGCTAAATCATGTGTTTCGCACGGATTTGAATCTAACTCGATTGTTTCGCATGCAGTACAATCTAAATCATGTATATCACAAGTATTTGAAGCTATACCATTTGCTTTCGCATGGATTTGAAGCTAACTCGTTTGTTTCGCCTGCTGTTGAAGCTAAATCATGTATATCACATGCATTTGATGCTAAACCACTTGTTTCGCATGGATTCAAAGATCAGCCTTCCACATCGCAGTGATTCGAAGCTAAATCATGTGTTTCGCTTGGATTTGAAGCTAACTCGTTGGTTTCGCATGCAGTTGAAGCTAAATCATGTATATCACAAGTATTAGAAGCTAAACCATTAGTTTCGCATGGATTTGAAGCTAAGTTTTTTACTTCGCATTGATTTGAAGCTGAGTCATGTGTTTCACATGGATTTGCTGCTAACTCGTCGTTTTCTCCTGTGTTAGAAGCGATATCACATATATTCGCTAGTATTTGATGCTCAATCATTCGTTTCCAAAGGATTTGAAGCTAAGCCTTCTACTTCGCATTGATTTGAAGCTAAATCATGTGTTTCGCTTGGATTAGAAGCTAACTCGTTTGTTTCGCATGCAGTTGATGCTAAATTATATATATCACAAGTATTTGAATCTGAACCATTTGTTTCGCATAGATTTGAAGCTAACTTGTTTGTTTCGCATGCAGTTGAAGCAAAAATCAAGTATTTCACAAGTATTTGAAGCTAAACCATTTGTTTCCCATGGATTCGAAGATCAGCCTTCCACTTCGCAGTGATTCGAAGCTAAATCATGTGTTTCGCTTGGATTTATAGCTAACTCGTATGTTTCGCATGCAGTTGAAGCTAAATCATGTATATCACAAGTATTTCAAGCTAATCCGTTTGATTGGCTTGCATTTGAAGCTAAGACTTCTACTTTCGCATTGATTCAAAGATAAATCATGTTTTTCGTTTGTATTTGAAGCTAACTCGTTTGTTTCGCATGTTGTTGAAGCTATATCATGTATATCACAAGTATTTGAAGTTAACCCGTTTGTTTCGCATGGATTCGAAGATAAGCCTTCTACTTCGCATTGAATTGAAGCTAAATCATGTGTTTCGCATGTATTTGAAGCTAACTCGTCGTTTTCTCCTGTATTAGAAGCGATATCACATATATTTGCAAGTATTTGATGCTCAATCATTCGTTTCGCAAGGATTTGAAGCTAAGCCTTCTACTTCGCCTTGATTTGAAGCTAACTTGTTTGTTTCGCATGCAGTTGAAGCAAAAATCAAGTATTTCACAAGTATTTGAAGCTAAACCATTTGTTTCCCATGGATTCGAAGATCAGCCTTCCACTTTGCAGTGATTCGAAGCTAAATCATGTGTTTCGCTTGGATTTGTATCTAACTCGTATGTTTCGCATGCAGTTGAAGCTAAATCATGTATATCACAAGTATTTCAAGCTAATCCGTTTGATTGGCTTGGATTTGAAGCTAAGACTTCTACTTTCGCATTGATTCAAAGATAAATCATGTTTTTCGTTTATATTTGAAGCTAACTCGTTTGTTTCGCATGCTGTTGAAGCTGTATCATGTATATCACAAGTATTTGAAGTTAAAACGTTTGTTTCGCATGGATTCGAAGATAAGCCTTCTACTTCGCATTGTATTGAAGCTAAATCATGTGTTTCGCATGGATTTGATGCTAACTCGTCGTTTTCTCCTGTATTAGAAGCGATATCACATATATTCGCAAGTATTTGATGCTCAATCATTCGTTTCGCAAGGATTTGAAGCTAAGCTTTCTACTTCGCATTGATTTGAAGCTCAATCATGTGTTTCGCTTGGATTTACAGCTAACTCGTTTGTTTCACATGCAGTTGTAGCTAAATCATGTATTAAACAAGTTTTTGAAGATAAACTATTCGTCTCGAATGGATTTGAAGCTAAACCACGTGTTTCGAATGAATTTGAAGCTAAATCATGTGTTTCGCCTGAATTTGATGCTAACTCGTTTGTTTCGCATGCAGTTCAATCTAAATCATGTATATCACAAGTATTTGAAGCTAAACCACTTGTTTCGCATGGTTTCAAAGATCAGTCTTCTACTTCGCAGTGATTGGAAGCTAAATCATGCGTTTCGCAAGGATTTGAAGCTAACTCGTTATTTTCGCATGCAGTAGAAGGTAAATCATGTATATCACAAGTATTTGAAGCTAAACCACTTGTCTCACATGGATTCGAAGATAACCCTTCTACTTCGCATTGATTTGAAGCTAAATAATGTGTTTCGCATGGATTTGAAGCTGACTCGTTTGTTTCGCATGCAATTGAAACTGAATCATGTATATCACAAGTATTTGAAGCTAAATCATTAGTTTCTCATTAATTTGAAGTTAAGCCTTCTACTTCGCATTGATTTGTGGCTAAATCATGTGTTTCGCATGTATTTAAAGCTAACTTGTTCGTTTCGCCTGCATTTGAAGCTATATCACTTCTATCGCAAGTATCTGAAGCTAAATCATTCGTTTCTCGTGGATTTGAAGCTAAACCATCTACATCGCATTTATATGAAGATAAATCATGTGTTACGCATCGATTTGAAGCTAACTCGTTTGATTCGCCTGCATTTGAAGCAAAATCACGTATATCACAAGTATTTAAAGCTAAACCACTTGTTTCGCATGGATTCGAAGATAACCCTTCTACTTCGCATTGATTTGAAGCTAAATAATGTGTTTCGCATGGATTTGATGCTAACTCGTTTGTTTCGCATGCAATTGAAACTGAATCATGTATATCACAAGTATTTGAAGCTAAACCATTTGATTCCCATGGATTTGAAGCTAAGCCTTCTACTTCGCATTGATTTGAAGCTAAATCATGTGTTTCGCATGGATTTGAAGCTGACTCGTTTGTTTCGCATGCAATTGAAACTGAATCATGTATATCACAAGTATTTGAAGCTAAATCATTAGTTTCTCATTAATTTGAAGTTAAGCCTTCTACTTCGCATTGATTTGTGGCTAAATCATGTGTTTCGCATGTATTTAAAGCTAATTTGTTCGTTTCGCCTGCGTTTGAAGCTATATCACTTCTATCGCAAGTATCTGAAGCTAAATCATTCGTTTCTCGTGGATTTGAAGCTAAACCATCTACATCGCATTTATTTGAAGATAAATCATGTGTTACGCATCGATTTGAAGCTAACTCGTTTGATTCGCCTGCATTTGAAGCAAAATCACGTATATCACAAGTATTTAAAGCTAAACCACTTGTTTCGCATGGATTCGAAGATAACCCTTTTACTTCGCATTGATTTGAAGCTAAATAATGTGTTTCGCATGGATTTGATGCTAACTCGTTTGTTTCGCATGCAATTGAAACTGAATCATGTATATCACATGTATTTGAAGCTAAACCATTTGATTCCCATGGATTTGAAGCTAAGCCTTCTACTTCGCATTGATTTGAAGCTAAATCATGTGTTTCGCATGGATTTGAAGCTGACTCGTTTGTTTCGCAGGCTGGTGAAGCTAAATCAAGTATATTACAAGTATTTGAAGCTAAACCATATGTTTCGAACGGATACGAAGTTCAGCCTTCTACTTCGCATTGATTTGAAGCTAAATCATGTGTTTCGCATGGATTTGTAGCTAACTCGTTTGTTTCGCAGGCAGTTGAAGCTCAATCATGTATATCACAAGTATTTGAAGTTAAACCATTTGTTTCGCATGGGTTCGAAGATAAGCCTTCTACTTCGCATTAATTTGGAGCTAAATCATGTGTTTCGCATGGATTTGAAGCTAACTCGTTTGTTTCGCATGCAGTTGATGGTAAAACATGTATATCACAGGTGTTTGAAGCTAAACCATTTGTTTCGCACGGATTCGAAGATAAGCCTTCTACTTCGCATTGATTTGAATCTAAATCATGTGTTTCGCATGGATTTGAAGCTAACTCGTTTGTTACGCACGCAGTTGAAGCTAAATCATGTATATCACGAGAATTTGAAGCTAAAACATTTGATTCGCACGGATTTGAAGCAAAGCCTTCTACTTCGCATTGATTTGTAGCTAAATCATGTGTTTCGCACGGATTTGAATCTAACTCGATTGTTTCGCATGCAGTTCAATCTAAATCATGTATATCACAAGTATTTGAAGCTAAACCATTTGCTTTCGCATGGATTTCAAGCTAACTCGTTTGTTTCGCATGCTGTTGAAACTGAATTATGTATATCACAAGAATTTGAAGCTAAACCATTTGTTTCGCATGAATATTAAGCCAAACCATGTGTTTCGCATGGATTTGAAACTAACTCGTTTGTTTCGCCAGCATTTGAAGCTAAATCATGTATATCACAAGTATTGGAAGCTAATCCATTTGTTTCGCATGGATTCGAAGATAAGCTTTCTACTTCGCATTGATTTAAAGCTAAATCATGTGTTTCGCAAGGATTTGAAGATAACTCGTTCGTTTCTCATGCAGTTGAAGAGAAATCATATATATCACAAGTATTTGAAGTTAAACCATTTGTTTCGCATGGATTTGAATCTAAGCCTTCTACTTCGCACTGATTTGAAGCTAAATCATGTGTTTCGCATGGATTTGAGGATAACTCGTTTGTTTCTCATGCAGTTGTAGAGAAATCATGTATGTCACAAGTATTTGTAGTTAAACCATTTGTTTCGCATGGATTTGAATCTAAGCCTTCTACTTCGCATTGATTTGAAGTTAAATCATGTGCTTCGCTTGGATTTGAAGCTAAATCGTGTGATTCGCATTGATTTGAAGCTAACACGATTGTTTCGCCTGCATTTGAAGAGACATCACATATGTTCGCAAGTATTTGACACTTAATCATTCGTTTCGCATGGATTTGAAGCTAAGCCTTCAACTTCGCATGAATTTGAAGCTAAATAATCTGTTTCGCATGAATTTGATGTTAACTCGTTTGTTTCGCATGCAATTGAAACTGAATCATGTATATCACATGTATTTGAAGCTAAACCATTTGATTCCCATGGATTTGAAGCTAAGCCTTCTACTTCGCATTGATTTGAAGCTAAATCATGTGTTTCGCATGGATTTGAAGCTGATTCGTTTGTTTCGCAGGCTGGTGAAGCTAAATCAAGTATATTACAAGTATTTGAAGCTAAACCATATGTTTCGAACGGATACGAAGATAAGCCTTCTACTTCGCATTGAATTGAAGCTAAATCATGTGTTTCGCATGGATTTGAAGCTAACTCATCGTTTTCTCCTGTATTAGAAGCGATATCACATATATTCGCAAGCATTTGATGCTCAATCATTCGTTTCGCAAGGATTTGAAGCTAAGCCTTCTACTTCGCATAGATTTGAAGCTAAATCATGTGTTTCGCTCGGATTTGAAGCTAAGCCTTTAACTTCGCATGATTTGAAGCTAAATCATATGTTCCGCATGGATTTGAAGCTAACTTGTTTGTTTCGCCTGCATTTGAAGCTATTTCATTTAAACCGCAAGTATTTGAAGGTAACTCCTTTATTTCCCATGGACTTAAGGCTATCTCGTTTGTTTCGCCTGCATTTAAAGCTATATCACTTATATTCGCATTTATTTGAAGATAAATCATTGGTCTCGCATGGATTTGAAGCTAAGCCTTATACTTCGCCTTCATTTGAACCTAAATCATGTGTTTCGCATGAATTTGAATCTAACTGTTTGCTTCGCCTGCATTTGAAGCAGTATCACTTATATCGCAAGTATTTGAAGCTAAATCATTTGTTTCGCATGGATTTGAAGCTAAGCCTTTAGCTTCGCATTGATTTGAAGCTAAATCATGTTTATCACAATTATCTGAATCTATACCATGTGTTACGCATGAATTTGAAGCTAACTGTTTGTTCCGCTGCATTTGAAGCTATATCACTTATATCGCAAGTATTTGAAGCTAAATCATTTGTTTCGCATGGATTTGAAGTTAAGCCTTTAACTTCGCATTGATTTGAAGCTGAATCATGTGTTTCGCTTGGATTTTAATCTAACTCGTTTGTTTCGCATGCAGTTGAAACTAAATCATGTATATCACAAGTATTTGAAGCTAAACCATTTGTTTCGAATGAATTTGAAGCCAAGCCTTCTACTTCGCATTTATTTGAAGCAAAATAATGTGTTCCGCGTGGATTTCAATATAACTCGTTTGTTTCGCATGCAGTTGAAGCTAAATCATGTATATCACAATGTAGAGTTCAAGTCTCACTTTGTGCCGGTCAGAAAGATGCCGAGGACTCCACCACCCACCGAACGGCGACGTTCGTTGTCACTGACGGACATGGCGTCCCAGACGCAGGTGCAGGAAGACTTTGAGGTTGCTTTTCACTCGGAAAGTGAGATGCGACCGACTTCTGAAGCGGCACATACGCAGAAAAGAAAGAGGCTGGACAGCATGTCTGATCTCAGCGAGGACGACACAGCTGTAGTTGAAACTAATCTGTTGGCTGACGTCACTATCGAATTAAGGAAACTTATAGCCTGCACCAAGGCGGTACAGGCGTTTTGTAGGTCACAGGACAGCGTAAACCCCAACTTATCACTACTGGTGAGCTCGTTGGCCAAGGAAACGAACTCTTTAAAAGGATCACGAAGGAGGTCCTTACCAAAGGAAGACTCGAGACACGCGAGGAGGTCGGTAATGCGACCCGCGCCTCTTTAATCGACGATGGCTCCACTCGTCCTCCTCTCCCCAAAGCATATAGGACTATGGGTACGCAAACCGCAGACCCGGAAGCGGTGGATCGTGTGGAGGTCGCATGATGGGCGCGAAAGGAACTCAACTTTGATGAGCTCCACGAGCTCATTCGATTCCTTTGCTCACTCAAAAGTTGATGATAACGCAAGACCGATGAAAGACACGATTGACATCGCCTGCTTCACACCGGCGGATCTACGTACCACAGATGGAACTACGCGCAGAATCCTTCAGAAGATGGCATGTCTCGACGATATCCTTGTCCAGGAGGCCCGCAAGGGAGAAGTCGCCCACCTCCAGACCACTACCTCTATTCCAAGCAAAAGCGGCGGTATGAAAAGGAAATCCAGGACCCACTTCTTTCTTATCCATAAGGATAATGAGAAGGACACTATCGACTTACACGTGGTATACGAGTGCCTCAGGAAAATGGCGCACCTAAGTATGGATACTTCGGCTGGAAAAGTAATCACGTTGATTTGCCCCGACGAAGTAAGTATAAATATTAGCAGGAAACTTGTTGAATTGATCTTCTCACAGAGCAACTTGATGATCCACCTCCGCTCAAGTAAGGGAGGGGGACCAGACATAAAAATGATCAAAAGCTCTGACGGCTCTGGTAAGCCCGCGACGGAAACCATTACCATATCCAGTAACGGACAAACATACGCTGACATGCTGCGTTCTGTTAAAAAGAACGTCGACGTTAACCGAGAGGGGATTGACATCGCTTACGTCAAAGCGAACCTGAAAGGAGACCTAGTTATCTCTGTCAAGGGTGACCGAGGGAAGGTAACAGGACTCTCCTCACTAATTAATAAAAAGATTGCCGGAGTTAAAGCGAAAATATCAACCCGCAATACAAAAACTCTCCACCTTAAGGGTTTAGACGGGGATGTTACGACCGAGGACATATCGAGTACACTATACAAGATGCTGGGCTCGACCTTGGATCCTCAGGAAGTTCAGGTGAAAGCCCTTTGTCCTGGGTACGCGGGTAGCCAAAATGCTACCGTCATCACTTCCACTGAAAACGCGGAAAGGCTCCTAAAGGTGAAACGCTTCAGGGTTGGATGGGGCCTCTGTCGTGTGGTTGAACGGATAGAGGTCACCCAATGTTACAGGTGCCGCGAATGCGGTCAACGCAGCTCAACATGTAAAAATGCGGACAGGTCTAAGAGCTGCCGCAGGTGCGGTGACCTTGGACATATGGAGAAATCCTGCACTAATGCGGAAAAATGCCTTAATTGCAGTATGCAGGGCCACAGGGACGGGAGTCTCAAGTGCCCTGCATACTGCAAGGCACTCAACGAAGCCCGCGAGAAACGCAACAATGACAAAGGGGTTAAAGCCAAACCACCAACTGACGGCTCCATGAACGACGCAAAAAAATCGAAGACGAATAAATTGACGAACTCGGGCAGGACACCGAAACAACCTAAGGGAGGTAAATTTAGTACCGACTCAAGCTCACCTATAGTGAGCCTTGATTGTAAAGACGCATCGACAGCCCTGAGAGAGGCCGATGCTGATAAACAGACGACTAACCCCACTCCAAGAGCAAACAAGGATAAGGACGCAAGGGTGACGCTGGTCCCCAGAAGTGCCTCCGATATATTTAGCGAGGATTCCTCCAGGGTACTCTTACCCTCCGGAGGCGAGACGCTAATACAAGCACCCGAAAAGGGCTACGACGATAAGGGCTAACTCCTTTGTCCATTACTCTTGGACCCTTCATTATTGTTAACAAGTTCACTGTTCACATGCAAGGGAAACATAATAAGAAGGCGTCTAAGAACACTCGCCTAAACTTATTACAAATCAAACTGCACAATTGTAGATTAGCGCACGACCTGCTCCAACAAAATGCAATCGACCTTGACATTGACGTGGTTTTGATTTCTGAACCATGGAGGATACTAGACCATTGGTTCGGGACCAGGGATAGCAGAGCGGCCATATGGGTCACTGCTAGGGCGACTGAGTGGTTTTCGTCTATCCAGCGTCTGGTCAGCATAGACGGATGCGTGGTAATACAGCTCAACGATATAACAGTTGTTAGCTGCTACTACACGCCGAACATGCGATTGGGCAATTTTATGACGCACTTGCATCACCTTGAACATCTGATAGGCACCCTGGATCGCGAACACCTGATCGTGGCAGGTGACTTCAATTCAAAATCACCAGCTTGGGGGTCGGCCAAGTCGGATGCACGGGGCACTGCCACCCTCGAAATGGCAAACCGTGTCCGGATTTGCCCGGTGGTCAGTGAAGGAAAGTTAACGTTTGAGAGGAATGGTCACCACTCTCTGATCGACATCATGTTCTGCGGTTACACCATGCTTCGGAAGCTGGTGTGATTTGAAGCTAACTCGTTTGTTTCGCATGCAGTTGGAGCTAAATCATGTATTTCACAAATATTTGAAGCTAACCTTTTTGTTACTCATGTATTTGAAGCTAAGCCTTCCACCTCGCATTGATTTGAAGCTAAATCATGTGTTACGCATGGATTTGAAGCTAACTCGTTTGTTTCGCATGCAGTTGAAGCTAAATCATGTATATCACAAGTATTTGAAGCTGAACCACTTGTTTCGCATGGATTTGAAGCTAAATCAATTATATCGCAAGTATTTGAAGATAAATAATTCTTTTCGCATGCATTTGAAGCTAAGCCTTCTACTTCGGATGGATTTGAAGCTAATTCATGCGTTACGCTTAGATTTAAAGCTAACTCATTTGTTTGGCATGCAGTTGAAGCTAAATCATGTATATCACAAGTATTTGAAACTAAACCACTTGTTTCGCATGGATTCGAAGATAAGCCTTCTACTTCGCATAGATTTGATGCTAAATCATGTGTTCCGCATGGATTTGAAGCTAACTCGTTTGTTTCGCTTGCTGTTGAAGCTAAATCATGTATATCACAAATATTTGAAGCAAAACCATTTGATTCGCACGGATTTGATGATAACCCTTCTAGTTCGCATTGATTTGAATTTAAATCATGTGTTTCGCATGGATTTGAAGCTAACTCGTTTGTTTCGCATGCAGTTGAAGATAAGTCATGCATATCACAAGTATTTGAAGATAAACCATTTGATTCCCATGGATTTGAAGCTACGCCTTCTACTTCGCATTTATTTGGAGCTAAATCATGTGTTTCGCATGGATTTGAAGCTAACACGTTTGTTTCGCATGCTGTTGAAGCTAAATCATGTATATCACAAGTATTTGAATCTAAACAATCTGTTTCGTGTGGATTCGGAGATCAGCCTTCTACTTCGCATTGATTTGAAACGAAATCATATGCTTCGCTTGGATTTGAAGCTAACTCGTTTGTTTCGCATGCTGTTGAAGCTAAGTCATGTATATCACAAGTATTTGAAGCTAAACCATTTGATTCCCATGGATTTGAAGCAATGCCTTCTAATTCGCATCGATTTGAAGCTAAATCATGTGTTTCGCATGGTTTTTGAAGCTAACTCGTTTGTTTCGCATGCTGTTGAAGCTAAATCATGTATATCACAAGTGTTTGAAGCTAAACCATTTGTTTCGCATGGATTCGAAGATAATCCCCCTTCTTCGCATTGGTTTGAAGCTAAATCATGTGTTTCGCATGGATTTGAAGCTAACTCGTTTGTTTCGCATGCTGTTGAAGCTAAATCATGTATATCACAAGTATTTGAAGCTGGACCACTTGTTTCGCAATATTTGAAGCTAAATCAATTATATCGCAAGTATTTGAAGATAAATAATTCTTTTCGCATGCATTTGAAGCTAAGCCTTCTACTTCGGATGGATTTGAAGCTAAATCATGCGTTACGCTTAGATTTAAAGCTAACTCATTTGTTTGGCATGCAGTTGAAGCTAAATCATGTATATCACAAGTATTTGAAACTAAACCACTTGTTTCGCATGGATTCGAAGATAAGCCTTCTACTTCGCATAGATTTGATGCTAAATCATGTGTTTCGCATGTATTTGAAGCTAACTCGTTTGTTTCATCTGCATTTCAAGCATTATCACTTATATTCACAAGTATGTGAATCTAAATCATACGTTTCGCATGGATTCGAAGATAAGCCTTCTAATTCGCATTGATTTGATGCTAAATCATGTGTTTCGCATGGATTTGAATCTAACTCGTTTGTTTCGCATGCAGTTGAAACTAAATCATGTATATCACAAGTATTTGAAGCTAAACCATTTGATTCCCATGGATTTGAAGCTATGCCTTCTACTTCGCATCGATTTGAAGCTAAATCATGTGTTTCGCATGGTTTTTGAAGCTAACTCGTTTGTTTCGCATGCTGTTGAAGCTAAATCATGTATATCACAAGTGTTTGAAGCTAAACCATTTGTTTCGCATGGATTCGAAGATAATCCTCCTTCTTCGCATTGGTTTGAAGCTAAATCATGTGTTTTGCATGGATTTGAAGCTAACTCGTTTGTTTCGCATGCTGTTGAAGCTAAATCATATATATCACAAGTATTTGAAGCTAAACCATTTGATTCGCACGGATTTGATGATAACCCTTCTAGTTCGCATTGATTTGAATTTAAATCATGTGTTTCGCTCGGATTTGAAGCTAACTCGTTTGTTTCGCTTGCTGTTGAAGCTAAATCATGTATATCACAAGTATTTGAAGCAAAACCATTTGTTTCGCACGGATTTGATGATAACCCTTCTAGTTCGCATTGATTTAAATTTGAATCATGTGTTTCGCATGGATTTGAAGCTAACTCGTTTGTTTCGCATGCAGTTGAAGATAAGTCATGCATATCACAAGTATTTGAAGATAAACCATTTGATTCCCATGGATTTGAAGATATGCCTTCTACTTCGCATTTATTTGGAGCTAAATCATGTGTTTCGCATGGATTTGAAGCTAACTAGTTTGTTTCGCATGCACTTGAAGCTAAATCATGTATATCACAAGTATTTGAAGCTAAACCATTTGATTCCCATTGATTTGAAGCTATGCCTTCTACTTCGCATTGATTTGGAGCTAAATCATGTGTTTCGCATGGATTAAAAGCTAACTCGTTTGTTTCTCATGCACTTGAATATAAATCAAGTATATCACAAGCATTTGAAGATAAACCATTTGTTTCGCATGGATTTGAAACCACGCCTTCTACTTCGCATTGATTTGAAGCTAAATAATTTGTGTCGCTTGGATTTGAAGCTAAGCCTTCTACTACGCATTGATTTGAAGCTAAATCATGTGTTTCGCATGGATTTGAAGCTAACTCATTTGTCTCGCATGCTGTTGAAGCTAAATCAAGTATATCACAAGTATTTGAAGCAAAACCATTTGATTCGCACGGATTTGATGATAACCCTTCTAGTACGCATTGATTTGAATTTAAATCATGTGTTTCGCATGGATTTGAAGCTAACTCGTTTATTTCGCATGCATTTGAAGATAAGTTATGTATATCACAAGTATTTGAAGATAAACCATTTGTTTCGCATGGATTCGAACATCAGCCTTCTGCTTCGCATTGATTTGATGTTAAATCATATGTCTCGCATGGATTTGAAGCTATCTCGTTTGTTTCGCATGCACTTGAATATAAATCAATTATATCACAAGTATTTGAAGCTAAACCGTTTGATTCGCATGGATTTGAAGCTAAGCCTTCTACCTCGCATTGATTTCAAGCAAAATCATGTGTTGCGCATGGAGTTGAAACTAACTCGTTAGTTTCGCATGCTGTTGAATCTAAATTATGTATATCACAAGAAATTGAAGCTAAACCATTTGATTCGCATGGATTTGAATCTAAGCCTTCTACTTCGCATTGATTTGAAGATAAATCATGTGTTTCGCTTGGATTTGAAGCTAACTCGTTGTTTCGCATGCAGTTGAAGCTAAATCATGTATATCACAAGTGTTTGAAGCTAAATCATTTGTTTCGCATGGATTCGAAGATAACCCTCCTACTTCGCATTGATTTGAAGCTAAATCATGTGTTTCGCATGGATGTGAAGGAAAGCCTTCTACTTCGCATTGATTTGGAGTTAAATCATGTGTTTCGCATGGATTTAAAGCTAACTCGTTGTTTCGCATGCAGTTGAAGCTAAATCATGTATATCACAAGTGTTTGAAGCTAAACCATTTGTTTCGCATGGATTCGATGATAACCCTTCTACTTCGCATTGATTTGAAGATAAATCATGTGTTTCGCTTGGATTTGAAGCTAACTCGTTGTTTCGCATGCAGTTGAAGCTAAATCATGTATATCACAAGTGTTTGAAGCTAAATCATTTGTTTCGCATGGATTCGAAGATAACCCTCCTACTTCGCATTGATTTGAAGCTAAATAATTTGTGTCGCTTGGATTTGAAGCTAAGCCTTCTACTACGCATTGATTTGAAGCTAAATCATGTGTTTCGCATGGATTTGAAGCTAACTCATTTGTCTCGCATGCTGTTGAAGCTAAATCAAGTATATCACAAGTATTTGAAGCTAAACGGTTTGTTTTGCATGGATTTGAAGATAAGCCTCCTACTTCGCATTGATTTCATGCTAAATCATGTGTTTCGCATGGATTTGAAGCTAACTCGTTTATATCGCATGCAGTTGAAGCTAAATCATGTATATCACAAGTATTTGAAGATAAACCATTTGATTCCCATTGATTTGAAGCTATGCCTTCTACTTCGCATTGATTTGGAGCTAAATCATGTGTTTCGCATGGATTAAAAGCTAACTCGTTTGTTTCTCATGCACTTGAATATAAATCAAGTATATCACAAGCATTTGAAGATAAACCATTTGTTTCGCATGGATTTGAAACCACGCCTTCTACTTCGCATTGATTTGAAGCTAAATAATTTGTGTCGCTTGGATTTGAAGCTAAGCCTTCTACTACGCATTGATTTGAAGCTAAATCATGTGTTTCGCATGGATTTGAAGCTAACTCATTTGTCTCGCATGCTGTTGAAGCTAAATCAAGTATATCACAAGTATTTGAAGCAAAACCATTTGATTCGCACGGATTTGATGATAACCCTTCTAGTACGCATTGATTTGAATTTAAATCATGTGTTTCGCATGGATTTGAAGCTAACTCGTTTATTTCGCATGCATTTGAAGATATGTTATGTATATCACAAGTATTTGAAGATAAACCATTTGTTTCGCATGGATTCGAACATCAGCCTTCTGCTTCGCATTGATTTGATGTTAAATCATATGTCTCGCATGGATTTGAAGCTATCTCGTTTGTTTCGCATGCACTTGAATATAAATCAATTATATCACAAGTATTTGAAGCTAAACCGTTTGATTCGCATGGATTTGAAGCTAAGCCTTCTACCTCGCATTGATTTCAAGCAAAATCATGTGTTGCGCATGGAGTTGAAACTAACTCGTTAGTTTCGCATGCTGTTGAATCTAAGTTATGTATATCACAAGAAATTGAAGCTAAACCATTTGATTCGCATGGATTTGAATCTAAGTCTTCTACTTCGCATTGATTTGAAGATAAATCATGTGTTTCGCTTGGATTTGAAGCTAACTCGTTGTTTCGCATGCAGTTGAAGCTAAATCATGTATATCACAAGTGTTTGAAGCTAAATCATTTGTTTCGCATGGATTCGAAGATAACCCTCCTACTTCGCATTGATTTGAAGCTAAATCATGTGTTTCGCATGGATGTGAAGCAAAGCCTTCTACTTCGCATTGATTTGGAGTTAAATCATGTGTTTCGCATGGATTTAAAGCTAACTCGTTGTTTCGCATGCAGTTGAAGCTAAATCATGTATATCACAAGTGTTTGAAGCTAAACCATTTGTTTCGCATGGATTCGATGATAACCCTTCTACTTCGCATTGATTTGAAGCTAAATCATGTGTTGCGCATGGATTAGAAGCTAACTCGTTTGTTTCGCATGCAGTTGAAGCTAAATCATGTATATCACAAGTATTTGAAGCTAAACCATTTGATTCCCATGGATTTGTAGCTATGCCTTCTACTTCGCATTGATTTGGAGCTAAATCATGTGTTTCGCATGGATTTACAGCTAACTCGTTTGTTTCGCATGCTGTTGAAGCTAAATCATGTATATCACAAGTATTTGAATATGGACCATTTGATTAGCATGGATTCGAAGATCACCACTCTTCTTCGCATTGATTTGAACGTAATCATGTGTTTCGCAAGGATTTGAAGCTAACTCGTTTGTTTCGCATGCAGTTGAAGCTAAATCATGTATATCACAAGTATTTGAAGCTAAACCATTTGTTTCGCATGGATTCGAACATCAGTCTTCTGCTTCGCATTGATTTGATTTTAAATCATATGTTTCGCATGGATATGAAGCTAACTCGTTTGTTTCGCATGCTGTTGAAGCTAAATCAAGTATATCACAAGTATTTGAAGCAAAACCATTTGTTTGGCACGGATTTGATGATAACCCATCAAGTTCGCATTGATTTGAATTTAAATCATGTGCTTCGCGTGGATTTGAAGCTAACTCGTTTGTTTCGCATGCAGTTGAAGATAAGTCATGCATACCACAAGTATTTGAAGATAAACCATTTGATTCCCATGGATTTGAAGCTATGCCTTCTACTTCGCATTGATTTGAATTTAAATCATGTGTTTCGCATGGATTTGAAGCTAACTCGTTTGTTTCGCATGCAGTTGAAGCTAAATCATGTATATCACAAGTGTTTGAAGCTAAATCATTTGTTTCGCATGGATTCAAAGATAACCCTTCTACTTCGCATTGATTTGAAGCTAAATCATGTGTTTCGCATGGATTTGAAGCAAAGCCTTCTACTTCGCATTGATTTGGAGTTAAATCATGTGTTTCGCATGGATTTAAAGCTAACTCGTTGTTTCGCAATCAGTTGAAGCTAAATCATGTATATCACAAGTGTTTGAAGCTGAACCATTTGATTAGCATGGATTCGAAGATCACCCCTCTTCTTCGCATTGATTTGAAGATAATCATGTGTTTCGCATGGATTTGAATCTAACTCGTTTGTTTCGCATGCAGTTGAAGATAAGTAATGCATATCACAAGTATTTGAAGATAAACCATTTGATTCGCATGGATTCAAAGATAACCCTTCTACTTCGCATTGATTTGAAGCTTAATCATGTGTTGCGCATGGATTTGAAGCTAACTCGTTTGTTTCGCATGCAGTTGAAGCTAAATCATGTATATCACAAGTATTTGAAGCTAAACCATTTTATTCACATGGATTTGAAGCTATGCCTTCTACTTCGCATTGATTTGATGTTAAATCATATGTCTCGCATGGATTTGAAGCTATCTCGTTTGTTTCGCATGCACTTGACTATATATCAAGTATATCACAAGTATTTGAAGCTAAACCTTTGTTTCGCATGTATTCGAACATCAGCCTTCTGCTTCGCATTGATTTGGACCTAAATCATGTGTTTCGCATGGATTTGAAGCTAACTCGGTTATTTCGCATGCACTTGAAGCTAAATCATGTATATCACAATTTGTTTGAAGCTAAACCATTTGTTTTGCATGGATTCGAAGATAATCCTTCTTCTTCGCATTGATTTGAAGCTAAATCATGTGTTTCGCATGGATTTGAAGCTAACTCGTTTGTTTCGCATGCAGTTGAAGCTAAATCATGTATATCACAAGTATTTGAATATGTACCATTTGATTAGCATGGATTCGAAGATCACCCCTCTTCTTCGCATTGATTTGAAGCTAAATCATGTGTTTCGCATGGATTTGAAGCAAAGCCTTCTACTTCGAATTGATTTGGAGTTTAATCATGTGTATCGCATGGGTTTAAAGCTAACTAGTTTGTTTCGCATGCTGTTGAAGCTAAATCATGTATATCACAAGTATTTGAATATGTACCATTTGATTAGCATGGATTCGAAGATCACCCCTCTTCTTCGCATTGATTTGAAGCTAAATCATGAGTTTCGCATGGATTTGAAGCAAAGCCTTCTACTTCGAATTGATTCGGAGTTTAATCATGTGTTTCGCATGGGTTTAAAGCTAACTAGTTTGTTTCGCATGCAGCTGAAGCTAAATCATGTATATCACAAGTGTTTGAAGCTAAACCATTTGTTTTGCATGGATTCGAAGATAATCGTTCTTCTTCGCATTGATTTGAAGCTAAATCATGTATTTCGCTGGGATTTTGAAGCTAACTCGTTTGTTTCGCACGCACTTGAATCTAAATCAAGTATATCACAAGTATTTGAAGCTAAACCGTTTGATTGGCAAGGATTTGAAGCTAAGCCTCCTACTTCGCATTAAATTGAAGCTAAATCATGTGTTTCGCTTGGATTTGAAGCAAACTCGTTTGTTTCGCATGCTGTTGAAGCTAAATCATGTATATCACAAGTATTTGAATATGAACCATTTGATTAGCATGGATTCGAAGATCACCCCTCTTCTTCGCATTGATTTGAAGCTAAATCATGTGTTTCGCATGGATTTGAAGCTAACTCGTTTGTTCCGCATGCAGTTGAAGCAAAATCATGTATATCACAAGTGTTTGAAGCTAAACCATTTGTTTCTCATGGATTCAAAGATAACCCTTCTACTTCGCATTGATTTGAAGCTAAATCATGTGTTGCGCATGGATTTGAAGCTAAACCATTTAATTCCCATGGATCTGAAGGTATGGCTTCTACTTCGCATTGATTTGATGTTAAATCATATGTTTCGCATGGATCTGAAGCTATCTCGTTTGTTTCGCATGCACTTGAATATAAATCAAGTATATCACAAGTATTTGAAGCTAAATCGTTTGATTCGCATGGATTTGAAGCTGAGCCTTCTACCTCGCATTGATTTGAAGATAAATCATGTGTTTCGCATGGATTTGAAGCTAACTCGTTTGTTTCGCATGCAGCTGAAGCTAAATCATGTATATCACAAGTGTTTGAATCTAAACCATTTGTTTTGCATGGATTCGAACATCAGCCTTCTGCTTCGCATTGATTTGGACCTAAATCATGTGTTTCGCATGGATTTGAAGCTAACTCGTTTATTTCGCATGCAATTGAAGCTGAACCATGTATATCACAAGTATTTGAAGCTACACCGTTTGATTGGCATGGATTTGAAGCAAAGCCTTCTACTTCGCATTAAATTGAAGCTAAATCATGTGTTTCGCATGGATTTGAAGCTAACTCGTTTGTTCAGCATGCAGTTGAAGCTAAATCATGTATATCACAAGTGTTTGAAGCTAAACCATTTGTTTCGCATGGATTCGAACATCAGCCTTCTGCTTCGCATTGATTTGAAGCTAAATCATGTGTTTCGCATGGATTTGAAGCAAAGTCTTCTACTTCGCATTGATTTGGAGTTAAATCATGTGTTTCGCATGGATTTAAAGCTAAATCGTTGTTTCGCATGCAGTTGAAGCTAAATCATGTATATCACAAGTGTTTGAAGCTAAACCATTTGATTAGCATGGATTCGAAGATCACCCCTCTTCTTCGCATTGATTTGAAGATAATCATGTGTTTCGCATGGATTTGAAGCTAACTCGTTTGTTTCGCATGCAGTTGAAGATAAGTAATGCATATCACAAGTATTTGAAGATAAACCATTTGATTCCCATGGATTTGAAGCTATGCCTTCTTCTTCGCATTGATTTGAAGCTAAATCATGTATTTCGCATGGATTTGAAGCTAACTCGTTTGTTTCGCATGCTGTTGAAGCTAAATCATGTATATCACAAGTGTTTGAAGCTAAATCATTTGTTTCGCATGAATTCGAAGATAACCCTTCTACTTCGCATTGATTTGAAGCTAAATCATGTTTTTCGCATGGATTTGAAGCAAAGCCTTCTACTTCGCATTGATTTGAAGCTAAATCATGTGTTGCGCATGGATTTGAAGCTAACTCGTTTGTTTCGCATGCAGTTGAAGCTAAATCATGTATATCACAAGTGTTTGAAGCTAAATCATTTGTTTCGCATGGATTCGAAGATAACCCTTCTACTTCGCATTGATTTGAAGCTAAATCATGTGTTTCGCATGGATTTGAAGCAAAGTCTTCTACTTCGCATTGATTTGGAGTTAAATCATGTGTTTCGCATGGATTTAAAGCTAAATCGTTGTTTCGCATGCAGTTGAAGCTAAGTCATGTATATCACAAGTGTTTGAAGCTAAACCATTTGTTTCGCATGGATTCGAACATCAGCCTTCTGCTTCGCATTGATTTGAAGCTAAATCATGTGTTTCGCATGGATTTGAAGCAAAGTCTTCTACTTCGCATTGATTTGGAGTTAAATCATGTGTTTCGCATGGATTTAAAGCTAAATCGTTGTTTCGCATGCAGTTGAAGCTAAGTCATGTATATCACAAGTGTTTGAAGCTAAACCATTTGTTTCGCATGGATTCGAACATCAGCCTTCTGCTTCGCATTGATTTGATGTTAAATCATATGCATCCCATGGATTTGAAGCTAACTCGTTTGTTTCGCATGCAGCTGAAGCTAAATCATGTATATCACAAGTATTTGAAGCTAAACCATTTGATTCCCATGGATTTGAAGCTATGCCCTCTACTTCGCATTGATTTGAAGCTAAATTATGTGTTTCGCTTGGATTTGAAGCTATCTCGTTTGTTCCGCATGCAGTTGAAGCTAAATCATGTGTATCACAAGTGTTTGAAGCTAAACCATTTGTTTCGCATGGATTCGAAGATAATCCTCCTTCTTCGCATTGGTTTGAAGCTAAATCATGTGTTTCGCATGGATTTGAAGCTAACTCGTTTGTTTCGCATGCTGTTGAAGCTAAATCATGTATATCACAAGTATTTGAAGCTGGACCACTTGTTTCGCAATATTTGAAGCTAAATCAATTATATCGCAAGTATTTGAAGATAAATAATCCTTTTCGCATGCATTTGAAGCTAAGCCTTCTACTTCGGATGGATTTGAAGCTAAATCATGCGTTATGCTTAGATTTAAAGCTAACTCATTTGTTTGGCATGCAGTTGAAGCTAAATCATGTATATCACAAGTATTTGAAACTAAACCACTTGTTTCGCATGGATTCGAAGATAAGCCTTCTACTTCGCATAGATTTGATGCTAAATCATGTGTTTCGCATGGATTTGAAGCTAACTCGTTTGTTTCATCTGCATTTCAAGCATTATCACTTATACTCACAAGTATGTGAATCTAAATCATACGTTTCGCATGGATTCGAAGATAAGCCTTCTAATTCGCATTGATTTGATGCTAAATCATGTGTTTCGCATGGATTTGAATCTAATTCGTTTGTTTCGCATGCAGTTGAAGCTAAATCATGTATATCACAATTATTTGAAGCTGAACCATTTGTTTCGAATGAATATTAAGCTAAACCATGTGTTTCGAATGAATTTGAATCTAAATCATGTGTTTCTAATGGATTTGAAGCTAACGCGTTTGTTTCGCCTGCAGTTGAGGCTGATTCATGTATATCCCAAGTATTTGAAGCTAAACAATTTGTTTCCCATGGATTCCAATATAAGGCTTCTACTTCGCATTGATTTTAAGCTAAATCAAATGTTTCGCATGGATTTGAAGCTAACGCGTTTGTTTCGCATGCAGTTGAAGCTAAATCACGTATATCACAGGTATTTGATGCTAAACCATTTGTTTCGCACGGATTCGAAGATAAGCCTTCTACTTCGTATTGATTTGAAGCAAAATCATGTGAAGCTGAACTTTATTACTTCACATGTAGTTGAAGCTAAATCATGTATATCACCAGTATTTGAAACTAAACCATTTGTTTCGCCTGGATTCGAAGATAAGCCTTCTACTTCGCATTGAATTGAAGCTAAATCATGTGTTTCGCATGGATTTGAAGCTAACTCGATTGTTTAGCATGCAGTTGAAGCTAAATCATGTATAAAACAAGTATTTGAAGCAAAACCATTTGTTTCGCGTGAATTCAAAGAACAGCTTTCTGCTTCGCATTGATTTGAAGCTAAATCATCTGTTTCGCATGGATTTGAAGCTAACTCGTTTGTTTCGCATGCAGTTGAAGCAAAATCATGTATATCACAAGTATTTGAAGCTAAACCATTTGTTTCGCGCGAATTCGAAGAACAGCTTTCTGCTTCGCATTGATTTGAAGCTAAATCATGTGTTTCGCATGGATTTGAAGCTAACTCGTTTGTTTCGCATGCAGTTGAAGCAAAGTCATGTATATCACAAGTATTTGAAGCTAAACTATTTGTTTCGCGCGAATTCGGAGATCAGCCTTCTACTTCGCATTGATTTGAAGCTAAATCATGTGTTTCGCATGGATTTGAAGCTAACTCGTTTGTTTCGCATGCAGTTGAAGCTAAATCATGTATATCACAAGTATTTGAAGCTAAACTATTTGTTTCGAAGGGACTTGAAGATCAGCCTTCTTTTTCGCATTGATTTGAAGCTAAATCATGTGTTTCGCATGGATTTGAAGCTAACTCGTTTGTTTCGCCTGCGTTTGAAGATAAATCATGTATATCACAAGTATTTGAAGCTAAACCATTTGATTCGCATGGATTCGAAGCTAATCCTTCTACTTCGCATTGATTTGAAGTTAAATCATGTATTACGCTTGGATTTGAAGCTCACTCGTTTGTTTCGCCTGCATTTGAAGGTATATCACTTATAGTCGCCAGTATTTGAAGATAAATCATTCGTTTCGCATGCATTTGAAGCTAGGCCTCCTACTTCGTATTGATATGAAGCTAAATCATGTGTTTCGCTTGGATTTGAAGCCAACTCGTTTGTGTCGCAAGCAGTTGAATATAAATCATGTGTATCACAAGTATTTGAAGCTAAACCATTTGATTCGCATGGATTCGAAGCTAAACCTTCTACTTCGCATTGATTTGACGCTAAAACATGTGTTTCGCATGGATTTGAAGCTAACTCGATTGTTTCGCATGCAGTTGAAGCTATTTCACTTATATCGCAAGTATTTGAAGCTAAATCATTTGTGTCGAATGGATTTGGAGCTAAGCCTTCTAATTCGCATTGATTTGAAGCTAAATCATGCGTTTTGTATGGATGTGAAGCTAACTCGTTTGTTTAGAATGCATTTGAAGCTATGTCACTTATGTTCGCAAGTATTTGAAGCTCAGTCAATTGTTTTGCATTGATTAGAAGCTAAGCCTTCTACTTCGCATTGATTTGATGCTAAGTCATGTGTTTCGCATGGATTTGAAGCTAACTCGTTTGTTTCGCCTGCGTTTGAAGATAAATGATGTATTTCACAAGTATTTGAAGCTAAACCATTTGTTTCGAATGGATTTGAAGATCAGCCTTCTGTTTCGCATTGATTTGAAGCTAAATCATGTGTTTCGCATGGATTTGAAGCTAACTCGTTTGTTTCGCCTGCGTTTGAAGATAAATCATGTATATCACAAGTATTTGAAGCTAAACCATTTGCTTCGCATGGATTCGAAGATAAGCCTTCTATTTCGCATTGAATTGAAGCTAAATCATGTGTATCGCATGGATTTGAAGCTAACTCGTTTGTTTCGCATTCAGTTGAAGCTAAATCATGTATAAAACAAGTATTTGAAGCTAAACCATTTGTTTCGCGTGAATTCAAAGATCAGCCTTCTGCTTCGCATTGATTTGAAGCTAAATCATGTGTTTCGCATGGATTTGAATCTAACCCGTTTGTTTCACATACAGTTGAAGCTAAATCATGTATATCACAAGAATTTGAAGCTAAACCATTTGTTTCGTATGGATTCGAATATCAACCTTCTACTTCGCTTTGATTTGGAGCTAAATCAAGTGTTTCGCATGGATTTGAAGCTAGCTCGTTTGTCTCGCATGCAGTTGAAGTGAAATCATGTATATCACAAGTGCTTGAAGCTAAACCGTTTGATTCTCATGTATTTGAAGCTATGCTTTCTACTTCGCGTTGATTTGCAGCTGAATCATGTGTTTCGCTTGGATTTTAAGCTAACTCGTTTGTTTCGCATGCAGTTGAAGCTAAATCATGTATATCACAAGTATTTGAAGCTAAACCATTTATTACGCATGGATTTGAAGATAAGCTTTCTACTTCGCATTGATTCGAAGCTAAATCAAGTGTTCCGCTAGGATTTGTAGATAAGCCATCTACTTCGCTTTGATTTGAATCTAAATCATGTGTCTCGCATTGATTTGAAGCTAAATCATGTGTTTCGCATGGATTTAAAGCTAACTCGTGTGTTTCGCCTGCATTTGAAGCTATTTCATTTAAACCGCAAGTATTTGAAGGAAAATCATTTTTGTCGCATGGATTTGAAGATAAGCCATCTACTTCGCATTGATTTGAAGCTAAATCATGTGTTTCGCTTGGATTTGAAGCTAACTCGTTTGTTTGTCCTGCATTTGAAGCAACATCATGTATATCACACATATTTGAAGCTAATCCATTTGTTTCGCATGGATTCGATGATCAGCCTTCTATTTCGCATAGATTTGAAGCTAAATCGTGTGTTTCGCATAGATTTGAAGCTAACTCGTTTGTTTAGCATGCAGTTGCAGCTAAGTCATGTATATCACAAGTATTTGAAGCTGAACCATTTGTTTCGCATGAATATTAAGCTAAACCATGTGCTTCGAATGAATTTGAAGCTAAATCATGTGTTTCGCTCGGATTTGACGCTAACTCGTTGGTTTCGCATGCAGTTGAAGCTAAATCATGTATATAACAAGTATTTGAAGCTGAACCATTTGTTTCGCATGGATTTGTAGCTAAGCCTACTACTTCGCATTGGTTTGAAGCTAAATCATGTGTTTCGCATGGATTTGAAGCTAACTCGTTTGTTTCGCATGCTGTTGAAGCTAAATCATGTATATCACAAGTATTTGAAGCTGGACCACTTGTTTCGCAATATTTGAAGCTAAATCAATTATATCGCAAGTATTTGAAGATAAATAATTCTTTTCGCATGCATTTGAAGCTAAGCCTTCTACTTCGGATGGATTTGAAGCTAAATCATGCGTTATGCTTAGATTTAAAGCTAACTCATTTGTTTGGCATGCAGTTGAAGCTAAATCATGTATATCACAAGTATTTGAAACTAAACCACTTGTTTCGCATGGATTCGAAGATAAGCCTTCTACTTCGCATAGATTTGATGCTAAATCATGTGTTTCGCATGGATTTGAAGCTAACTCGTTTGTTTCATCTGCATTTCAAGCATTATCACTTATACTCACAAGTATGTGAATCTAAATCATACGTTTCGCATGGATTCGAAGATAAGCCTTCTAATTCGCATTGATTTGATGCTAAATCATGTGTTTCGCATGGATTTGAATCTAACTCGTTTGTTTCGCATGCAGTTGAAGCTAAATCATGTATATCACAATTATTTGAAGCTGAACCATTTGTTTCGAATGAATATTAAGCTAAACCATGTGTTTCGAATGAATTTGAATCTAAATCATGTGTTTCTAATGGATTTGAAGCTAACGCGTTTGTTTCGCCTGCAGTTGAGGCTGATTCATGTATATCCCAAGTATTTGAAGCTAAACAATTTGTTTCCCATGGATTCCAATATAAGGCTTCTACTTCGCATTGATTTTAAGCTAAATCAAATGTTTCGCATGGATTTGAAGCTAACGCGTTTGTTTCGCATGCAGTTGAAGCTAAATCACGTATATCACAGGTATTTGATGCTAAACCATTTGTTTCGCACGGATTCGAAGATAAGCCTTCTACTTCGTATTGATTTGAAGCAAAATCATGTGAAGCTGAACTTTATTACTTCACATGTAGTTGAAGCTAAATCATGTATATCACCAGTATTTGAAACTAAACCATTTGTTTCGCCTGGATTCGAAGATAAGCCTTCTACTTCGCATTGAATTGAAGCTAAATCATGTGTTTCGCATGGATTTGAAGCTAACTCGATTGTTTAGCATGCAGTTGAAGCTAAATCATGTATAAAACAAGTATTTGAAGCAAAACCATTTGTTTCGCGTGAATTCAAAGAACAGCTTTCTGCTTCGCATTGATTTGAAGCTAAATCATCTGTTTCGCATGGATTTGAAGCTAACTCGTTTGTTTCGCATGCAGTTGAAGCAAAATCATGTATATCACAAGTATTTGAAGCTAAACCATTTGTTTCGCGCGAATTCGAAGATCAGCCTTCTACTTCGCATTGATTTGAAGCTAATTATGTGTTTCGCATGGATTTGAAGCTAACTCGATTGTTTAGCATGCAGTTGAAGCTAAATCATGTATAAAACAAGTATTTGAAGCAAAACCATTTGTTTCGCGTGAATTCAAAGAACAGCTTTCTGCTTCGCATTGATTTGAAGCTAAATCATGTGTTTCGCATGGATTTGAAGCTAACTCGTTTGTTTCGCATGCAGTTGAAGCAAAGTCATGTATATCACAAGTATTTGAAGCTAAACTATTTGTTTCGCGCGAATTCGGAGATCAGCCTTCTACTTCGCATTGATTTGAAGCTAAATCATGTGTTTCGCATGGATTTGAAGCTAACTCGTTTGTTTCGCATGCAGTTGAAGCTAAATCATGTATATCACAAGTATTTGAAGCTAAACTATTTGTTTCGAAGGGACTTGAAGATCAGCCTTCTTTTTCGCATTGATTTGAAGCTAAATCATGTGTTTCGCATGGATTTGAAGCTAACTCGTTTGTTTCGCCTGCGTTTGAAGATAAATCATGTATATCACAAGTATTTGAAGCTAAACCATTTGATTCGCATGGATTCGAAGCTAATCCTTCTACTTCGCATTGATTTGAAGTTAAATCATGTATTACGCTTGGATTTGAAGCTCACTCGTTTGTTTCGCCTGCATTTGAAGGTATATCACTTATAGTCGCCAGTATTTGAAGATAAATCATTCGTTTCGCATGCATTTGAAGCTAGGCCTCCTACTTCGTATTGATATGAAGCTAAATCATGTGTTTCGCTTGGATTTGAAGCCAACTCGTTTGTGTCGCAAGCAGTTGAATATAAATCATGTGTATCACAAGTATTTGAAGCTAAACCATTTGATTCGCATGGATTCGAAGCTAAACCTTCTACTTCGCATTGATTTGACGCTAAAACATGTGTTTCGCATGGATTTGAAGCTAACTCGATTGTTTCGCATGCAGTTGAAGCTATTTCACTTATATCGCAAGTATTTGAAGCTAAATCATTTGTGTCGAATGGATTTGGAGCTAAGCCTTCTAATTCGCATTGATTTGAAGCTAAATCATGCGTTTTGTATGGATGTGAAGCTAACTCGTTTGTTTAGAATGCATTTGAAGCTATGTCACTTATGTTCGCAAGTATTTGAAGCTCAGTCAATTGTTTTGCATTGATTAGAAGCTAAGCCTTCTACTTCGCATTGATTTGATGCTAAGTCATGTGTTTCGCATGGATTTGAAGCTAACTCGTTTGTTTCGCCTGCGTTTGAAGATAAATGATGTATTTCACAAGTATTTGAAGCTAAACCATTTGTTTCGAATGGATTTGAAGATCAGCCTTCTGTTTCGCATTGATTTGAAGCTAAATCATGTGTTTCGCATGGATTTGAAGCTAACTCGTTTGTTTCGCCTGCGTTTGAAGATAAATCATGTATATCACAAGTATTTGAAGCTAAACCATTTGCTTCGCATGGATTCGAAGATAAGCCTTCTATTTCGCATTGAATTGAAGCTAAATCATGTGTATCGCATGGATTTGAAGCTAACTCGTTTGTTTCGCATTCAGTTGAAGCTAAATCATGTATAAAACAAGTATTTGAAGCTAAACCATTTGTTTCGCGTGAATTCAAAGATCAGCCTTCTGCTTCGCATTGATTTGAAGCTAAATCATGTGTTTCGCATGGATTTGAATCTAACCCGTTTGTTTCACATACAGTTGAAGCTAAATCATGTATATCACAAGAATTTGAAGCTAAACCATTTGTTTCGTATGGATTCGAATATCAACCTTCTACTTCGCTTTGATTTGGAGCTAAATCAAGTGTTTCGCATGGATTTGAAGCTAGCTCGTTTGTCTCGCATGCAGTTGAAGTGAAATCATGTATATCACAAGTGCTTGAAGCTAAACCGTTTGATTCTCATGTATTTGAAGCTATGCTTTCTACTTCGCGTTGATTTGCAGCTGAATCATGTGTTTCGCTTGGATTTTAAGCTAACTCGTTTGTTTCGCATGCAGTTGAAGCTAAATCATGTATATCACAAGTATTTGAAGCTAAACCATTTATTACGCATGGATTTGAAGATAAGCTTTCTACTTCGCATTGATTCGAAGCTAAATCAAGTGTTCCGCTAGGATTTGTAGATAAGCCATCTACTTCGCTTTGATTTGAATCTAAATCATGTGTCTCGCATTGATTTGAAGCTAAATCATGTGTTTCGCATGGATTTAAAGCTAACTCGTGTGTTTCGCCTGCATTTGAAGCTATTTCATTTAAACCGCAAGTATTTGAAGGAAAATCATTTTTGTCGCATGGATTTGAAGATAAGCCATCTACTTCGCATTGATTTGAAGCTAAATCATGTGTTTCGCTTGGATTTGAAGCTAACTCGTTTGTTTGTCCTGCATTTGAAGCAACATCATGTATATCACACATATTTGAAGCTAATCCATTTGTTTCGCATGGATTCGATGATCAGCCTTCTATTTCGCATAGATTTGAAGCTAAATCGTGTGTTTCGCATAGATTTGAAGCTAACTCGTTTGTTTAGCATGCAGTTGCAGCTAAGTCATGTATATCACAAGTATTTGAAGCTGAACCATTTGTTTCGCATGAATATTAAGCTAAACCATGTGCTTCGAATGAATTTGAAGCTAAATCATGTGTTTCGCTCGGATTTGACGCTAACTCGTTGGTTTCGCATGCAGTTGAAGCTAAATCATGTATATAACAAGTATTTGAAGCTGAACCATTTGTTTCGCATGGATTTGTAGCTAAGCCTACTACTTCGCATTGATTTGAAGCTGAATCATGTGTTTCGCTTGTATTTGAATCTATCTCGTTTGTTTCGCACGCACTTGAATCTAAATCAAGTATATCACAAGTATTTGAAACAAAACCTTTTGATTCGCATGGATTTGAAGCTAAGCCTTCTACCTCGCATTGATTTGAAGATAAATCACGTGTTTCGCTTGGATTTGAAGCTAACTCGTTTGTTTCGCACGCACTTGAATCTAAATCAAGTATATCACAAGTATTTGAAGCTAAACCGTTTGATTCGCATGGATTTGAAGCTAAGCCTTCTACTTCGCATTGATTTGAAGACAAATCATTTGTTTCGCATGGATTCGAAGATAACCCTTCTACTTCGCATTGATTTGGAGATAAATAATGCGTTTCGCTTGGATTTTAAGCTAACTCGTTTGTTTCACATGCAGTTGAAGATAAATCATGTATATCACAAGTATTTGAATATGGACCATTTGATTAGCATGGATTCGAAGATCACCACTCTTCTTCGCATTGATTTGAACATAATCATGTGTTTCGCAAGGATTTGAAGCTAACTCGTTTGTTTCGCATGTAGTTGAAGCTAAATCATGTATATCACAAGTATTTGAAGCTAAACCATTTGTTTCGCATGGATTCGAACATCAGTCTTCTGCTTCGCATTGATTTGATGTTAAATCATATGTTTCGCATGGATATGAAGCTAACTCGTTTGTTTCGCATGCTGTTGAAGCTAAATCAAGTATATCACAAGTATTTGAAGCAAAACCATTTGTTTGGCACGGATTTGATGATAACCCATCAAGTTCGCATTGATTTGAATTTAAATCATGTGCTTCGCGTGGATTTGAAGCTAACTCGTTTGTTTCGCATGCAGTTGAATATAAGTCATGCATACCACAAGTATTTGAAGATAAACCATTTGATTCGCATGGATTCAAAGATAACCCTTCTACTTCGCACTGATTTGAAGCTAAATCATGTGTTGCGCATGGATTTGAAGCTATCTCGTTTGTTTCGCATGCACTTGACTATATATCAAGTATATCACAAGTATTTGAAGCTAAACCTTTGTTTCGCATGTATTCGAACATCAGCATTCTGCTTCGCATTGATTTGGACCTAAATCATGTGTTTCGCATGGATTTGAAGCTAACTCGGTTATTTCGCATGCACTTGAAGCTAAATCATGTATATCACAATTTGTTTGAAGCTAAACCATTTGTTTTGCATGGATTCGAAGATAATCCTTCTTCTTCGCATTGATTTGAAGCTAAATCACGTGTTTCGCATGGATTTGAAGCTAACTCGTTTGTTTCGCATGCAGTTGAAGCTAAATCATGTATATCACAAGTATTTGAATATGTACCATTTGATTAGCATGGATTCGAAGATCACCCCTCTTCTTCGCATTGATTTGAAGTTAAATCATGTGTTTCGCATGGATTTGAAGCAAAGCCTTCTACTTCGAATTGATTTGGAGTTTAATCATGTGTATCGCATGGGTTTAAAGCTAACTAGTTTGTTTCGCATGCTGTTGAAGCTAAATCATGTATATCACAAGTATTTGAATATGTACCATTTGATTAGCATGGATTCGAAGATCACCCCTCTTCTTCGCATTGATTTGAAGCTAAATCATGTGTTTCGCATGGATTTGAAGCAAAGCCTTCTACTTCGAATTGATTCGGAGTTTAATCATGTGTTTCGCATGGGTTTAAAGCTAACTAGTTTGTTTCGCATGCAGCTGAAGCTAAATCATGTATATCACAAGTGTTTGAAGCTAAACCATTTGTTTTGCATGGATTCGAAGATAATCGTTCTTCTTCGCATTGATTTGAAGCTAAATCATGTATTTCGCTGGGATTTTGAAGCTAACTCGTTTGTTTCGCACGCACTTGAATCTAAATCAAGTATATCACAAGTATTTGAAGCTAAACCGTTTGATTGGCAAGGATTTGAAGCTAAGCCTCCTACTTCGCATTAAATTGAAGCTAAATCATGTGTTTCGCTTGGATTTGAAGCTAACTCGTTTGTTTCGCATGCTGTTGAAGCTAAATCATGTATATCACAAGTATTTGAATATGAACCATTTGATTAGCATGGATTCGAAGATCACCCCTCTTCTTCGCATTGATTTGAAGCTAAATCATGTGTTTCGCATGGATTTGAAGCTAACTCGTTTGTTCAGCATGCAGTTGAAGCAAAATCATGTATATCACAAGTGTTTGAAGCTAAACCATTTGTTTCTCATGGATTCAAAGATAACCCTTCTACTTCGCATTGATTTGAAGCTAAATCATGTGTTGCGCATGGATTTGAAGCTAAACCATTTAATTCCCATGGATCTGAAGGTATGGCTTCTACTTCGCATTGATTTGATGTTAAATCATATGTTTCGCATGGATCTGAAGCTATCTCGTTTGTTTCGCATGCACTTGAATATAAATCAAGTATATCACAAGTATTTGAAGCTAAATCGTTTGATTCGCATGGATTTGAAGCTGAGCCTTCTACCTCGCATTGATTTGAAGATAAATCATGTGTTTCGCATGGATTTGAAGCTAACTCGTTTGTTTCGCATGCAGCTGAAGCTAAATCATGTATATCACAAGTGTTTGAAGCTAAACCATATGTTTTGCATGGATTCGAACATCAGCCTTCTGCTTCGCTTTGATTTGAATCTAAATCATGTGTCTCGCATTGATTTGAAGCTAAATCATGTGTTTCGCATGGATTTAAAGCTAACTCGTGTGTTTCGCCTGCATTTGAAGCTATTTCATTTAAACCGCAAGTATTTGAAGGAAAATCATTTTTGTCGCATGGATTTGAAGATAAGCCATCTACTTCGCATTGATTTGAAGCTAAATCATGTGTTTCGCTTGGATTTGAAGCTAACTCGTTTGTTTGTCCTGCATTTGAAGCAACATCATGTATATCACACATATTTGAAGCTAATCCATTTGTTTCGCATGGATTCGATGATCAGCCTTCTATTTCGCATAGATTTGAAGCTAAATCGTGTGTTTCGCATAGATTTGAAGCTAACTCGTTTGTTTAGCATGCAGTTGCAGCTAAGTCATGTATATCACAAGTATTTGAAGCTGAACCATTTGTTTCGCATGAATATTAAGCTAAACCATGTGCTTCGAATGAATTTGAAGCTAAATCATGTGTTTCGCTCGGATTTGACGCTAACTCGTTGGTTTCGCATGCAGTTGAAGCTAAATCATGTATATAACAAGTATTTGAAGCTGAACCATTTGTTTCGCATGGATTTGTAGCTAAGCCTACTACTTCGCATTGATTTGAAGCTGAATCATGTGTTTCGCTTGTATTTGAATCTATCTCGTTTGTTTCGCACGCACTTGAATCTAAATCAAGTATATCACAAGTATTTGAAACAAAACCTTTTGATTCGCATGGATTTGAAGCTAAGCCTTCTACCTCGCATTGATTTGAAGATAAATCACGTGTTTCGCTTGGATTTGAAGCTAACTCGTTTGTTTCGCACGCACTTGAATCTAAATCAAGTATATCACAAGTATTTGAAGCTAAACCGTTTGATTCGCATGGATTTGAAGCTAAGCCTTCTACTTCGCATTGATTTGAAGACAAATCATTTGTTTCGCATGGATTCGAAGATAACCCTTCTACTTCGCATTGATTTGGAGATAAATAATGCGTTTCGCTTGGATTTTAAGCTAACTCGTTTGTTTCACATGCAGTTGAAGATAAATCATGTATATCACAAGTATTTGAATATGGACCATTTGATTAGCATGGATTCGAAGATCACCACTCTTCTTCGCATTGATTTGAACATAATCATGTGTTTCGCAAGGATTTGAAGCTAACTCGTTTGTTTCGCATGTAGTTGAAGCTAAATCATGTATATCACAAGTATTTGAAGCTAAACCATTTGTTTCGCATGGATTCGAACATCAGTCTTCTGCTTCGCATTGATTTGATGTTAAATCATATGTTTCGCATGGATATGAAGCTAACTCGTTTGTTTCGCATGCTGTTGAAGCTAAATCAAGTATATCACAAGTATTTGAAGCAAAACCATTTGTTTGGCACGGATTTGATGATAACCCATCAAGTTCGCATTGATTTGAATTTAAATCATGTGCTTCGCGTGGATTTGAAGCTAACTCGTTTGTTTCGCATGCAGTTGAATATAAGTCATGCATACCACAAGTATTTGAAGATAAACCATTTGATTCGCATGGATTCAAAGATAACCCTTCTACTTCGCACTGATTTGAAGCTAAATCATGTGTTGCGCATGGATTTGAAGCTATCTCGTTTGTTTCGCATGCACTTGACTATATATCAAGTATATCACAAGTATTTGAAGCTAAACCTTTGTTTCGCATGTATTCGAACATCAGCATTCTGCTTCGCATTGATTTGGACCTAAATCATGTGTTTCGCATGGATTTGAAGCTAACTCGGTTATTTCGCATGCACTTGAAGCTAAATCATGTATATCACAATTTGTTTGAAGCTAAACCATTTGTTTTGCATGGATTCGAAGATAATCCTTCTTCTTCGCATTGATTTGAAGCTAAATCACGTGTTTCGCATGGATTTGAAGCTAACTCGTTTGTTTCGCATGCAGTTGAAGCTAAATCATGTATATCACAAGTATTTGAATATGTACCATTTGATTAGCATGGATTCGAAGATCACCCCTCTTCTTCGCATTGATTTGAAGTTAAATCATGTGTTTCGCATGGATTTGAAGCAAAGCCTTCTACTTCGAATTGATTTGGAGTTTAATCATGTGTATCGCATGGGTTTAAAGCTAACTAGTTTGTTTCGCATGCTGTTGAAGCTAAATCATGTATATCACAAGTATTTGAATATGTACCATTTGATTAGCATGGATTCGAAGATCACCCCTCTTCTTCGCATTGATTTGAAGCTAAATCATGTGTTTCGCATGGATTTGAAGCAAAGCCTTCTACTTCGAATTGATTCGGAGTTTAATCATGTGTTTCGCATGGGTTTAAAGCTAACTAGTTTGTTTCGCATGCAGCTGAAGCTAAATCATGTATATCACAAGTGTTTGAAGCTAAACCATTTGTTTTGCATGGATTCGAAGATAATCGTTCTTCTTCGCATTGATTTGAAGCTAAATCATGTATTTCGCTGGGATTTTGAAGCTAACTCGTTTGTTTCGCACGCACTTGAATCTAAATCAAGTATATCACAAGTATTTGAAGCTAAACCGTTTGATTGGCAAGGATTTGAAGCTAAGCCTCCTACTTCGCATTAAATTGAAGCTAAATCATGTGTTTCGCTTGGATTTGAAGCTAACTCGTTTGTTTCGCATGCTGTTGAAGCTAAATCATGTATATCACAAGTATTTGAATATGAACCATTTGATTAGCATGGATTCGAAGATCACCCCTCTTCTTCGCATTGATTTGAAGCTAAATCATGTGTTTCGCATGGATTTGAAGCTAACTCGTTTGTTCAGCATGCAGTTGAAGCAAAATCATGTATATCACAAGTGTTTGAAGCTAAACCATTTGTTTCTCATGGATTCAAAGATAACCCTTCTACTTCGCATTGATTTGAAGCTAAATCATGTGTTGCGCATGGATTTGAAGCTAAACCATTTAATTCCCATGGATCTGAAGGTATGGCTTCTACTTCGCATTGATTTGATGTTAAATCATATGTTTCGCATGGATCTGAAGCTATCTCGTTTGTTTCGCATGCACTTGAATATAAATCAAGTATATCACAAGTATTTGAAGCTAAATCGTTTGATTCGCATGGATTTGAAGCTGAGCCTTCTACCTCGCATTGATTTGAAGATAAATCATGTGTTTCGCATGGATTTGAAGCTAACTCGTTTGTTTCGCATGCAGCTGAAGCTAAATCATGTATATCACAAGTGTTTGAAGCTAAACCATATGTTTTGCATGGATTCGAACATCAGCCTTCTGCTTCGCATTGATTTGGACCTAAATCATGTGTTTCGCATGGATTTGAAGCTAACTCGTTTATTTCGCATGCAATTGAAGATAAATCATGTATATCACAAGTATTTGAATATGGACCATTTGATTAGCATGGATTCGAAGATCACCACTCTTCTTCGCATTGATTTGAAGATAATCATGTGTTTCGCAACGATTTGAAGCTAACTCGTTTGTTTCGCATGCAGTTGAAGCTAAATCATGTATATCACAAGTATTTGAAGCTAAACCATTTGTTTCGCATGGATTCGAACATCAGCCTTCTGCTTCGCATTGATTTGATGTTAAATCATATGTTTCGCATGGATTTGAAGCTAACTCGTTTGTTTCGCATGCTGTTGAAGCTAAATCAAGTATATCACAAGTATTTGAAGCAAAACCATTTGATTCGCACGGATTTGATGATAACCCATCTAGTTCGCATTGATTTGAATTTAAATCATGTGCTTCCGGTGGATTTGAAGCTAACTCGTTTGTTTCGCATGCAGTTGAAGATAAGTCATGCATACCACAAGTATTTGAAGATAAACCATTTGATTCCCATGGATTTGAAGCTATGCCTTTTACTTCGCATTGATTTGGAGCTAAATCATGTGTTTCGCATGGATTTAAAGCTAACTCGTTGTTTCGCATGCAGTTGAAGCTAAATCATGTATATCACAAGTATTTGAAGCTAAACCATTTTATTCACATGGATTTGAAGCTATGCCTTCTACTTCGCATTGATTTGATGTTAAATCATATGTCTCGCATGGATTTGAAGCTATCTCGTTTGTTTCGCATGCACTTGACTATAAATCAAGTATATCACAAGTATTTGAAGCTAAACCTTTGTTTCGCTTGGATTCGAACATCAGCCTTCTGCTTCGCATTGATTTGGACCTAAATCATGTGTTTCGCATGGATTTGAAGCTAACTCGTTTATTTCGCATGCACTTGAAGCTAAATCATGTATATCACAATTTGTTTGAAGCTAAACCATTTGTTTTGCATGGATTCGAAGATAATCCTTCTTCTTCGCATTGATTTGAAGCTAAATCATGTGTTTCGCATGGATTTGAAGCTAACTCGTTTGTTTCGCATGCAGTTGATGCTGAATCATGTATATCACAAGTATTTGCAGCTAAACCATTTGTTTCGCATGGATTCTTAGATAAGCCTTCTACTTCGCATCGATTTGAAGCTAAATCATGTGTTTCGCATGGTTTTTGAAGCTAACTCGTTTGTTTCGCATGCAGTTGAAGCTAAATCATGTATATCACAAGTGTTTGAAGCTAAACCATTTGTTTCGCATGGATTCGAAGATAACCCTTCTACTTAGCATTGATTTGAATCTAAATCATGTGTTGCGCATGGATTAGAAGCTAACTCGTTTGTTTCGCATGCTGTTGAAACTAAATCATGTATATCACAAGTATTTGAATCTAAACCATTTGTTTCCCATGGATTTGAAGCTATGCCTTCTACTTCGCATTGATTTGGAGCTAAATCATGTGTTTCGCATGGATTTGAAGCTAACTCGTTTGTTTCGCATGCTGTTGAAGCTAAATCATGTATATCACAAGTATTTGAAGCTAAACCATTTGTTTCGCATTGATTCAAAGATCAGTCTTCCACTTCGCATTGATTTGAAGCTAAATAATGTGTTTCGCATGGATTTGAAGATAACTCGTTTGTTTCGCATGCAGTTGATGCTGAATCATTTATATCACAAGTATTTGCGGCTAAACCATTTGTTTCGCATGGATTCGTAGATAAGCCTTCTACTTCGCATCGATTTGAAGCTAAATCATGTTTTTCGCATGGATTTGAAGCAAAGCCTTCTACTTAGCATTGATTTGAAGATAATCATGTGTTTCGCAAGGATTTGAAGCTAACTCGTTTGTTTCGCACGCAGTTGATGCTAAATCATGTATATCACAAGTATTTGAAGCTAAACCATTTGTTTCGCATGGATTCGAACATCAGCCTTCTGTTTCGCATTGATTTGATGTTAAATCATATGTTTCGCATGGATTTGAAGCTAACTCGTTTGTTTCGCATGCTGTTGAAGCTAAATCAAGTATATCACAAGTATTTGAAGCAAAACCATTTGATTCGCACGGATTTGATGATAACCCATCTAGTTCGCATTAATTTGAATTTAAATCATGTGCTTCGCGTGGATTTGAAGCTAACTCGTTTCTTTCGCATGCAGTTGAAGATAAGTCAAGCATACCACAAGTATTTGAAGATAAACCATTTTATTCCCATGGATTTGAAGCTATGCCTTCTACTTCGCATTGATTTGGAGCTAAATCATGTGTTTCGCATGGATTTAAAGCTAACTCGTTGTTTCGCATGCAGTTGAAGCTAAATCATGTATAACACAAGTGTTTGAAGCTAAACCATTTGTTTCGCATGGATTCAAAGATAACCCTTCTACTTCGCATTGATTTGAAGCTAAATCATGTGTTGCGCATGGATTTGAAGCTAACTCGTTTGTTTCGCATGCACTTGAAGCTAAATCATGTATGTCACAAGTGTTTGAAGCTAAATCATTTGTTTCGCATGGATTCGAAGATAACCCTTCTACTTCGCATTGATATGAAGCTAAATCATGTGTTTCGCATGGATTTGAAGCAAAGCCTTCTACTTCGCATTGATTTGGAGTTAAATCATGAGTTTCGCATGGATTTAAAGCTAACTCGTTGTTTCGCAAGCAGTTGAAGCTAAATCATGTATATCACAAGTGTTTGAAGCTAAACCATTTGATTAGCATGGATTCGAAGATCACACCTCTTCTTCGCATTGATTTGAAGCTAAATCATGTATTTCGCATGGATTTGAAGCTAACTCGTTTGTTTCGCATGCTGTTGAAGCTAAATCATGTATATCACAAGTGTTTGAAGCTAAATCATTTGTATCGCATGAATTCGAAGATAACCCTTCTACTTCCCATTGATTTGAAGCTAAATCATGTGTTTCGCATGGATTTGAAGCTAACTCGTTTGTTTCGCATGCAGTTGATGCTGAATCATGTATATCACAAGTATTTGCAGCTAAATCATTTGTTTCGCATGGATTCGTAGATAAGCTTTCTACTTCGCATCGATTTGAAGCTAAATCATGTGTTTTGCATGGTTTTTGAAGCTAACTCGTTTGTTTCGCATGCTGTTGAAGCTAAATCTTGTATATCACAAGTGTTTGAAGCTAAACCATTTGTTTCGCATGGATCCGAAGATAATCCTTCTTTTTCGCATTGGTTTGAAGCTAAATCATGTGTTTCGCATGGATTTGAAGCTAACTCGTTTGTTTCGCATGCTGTTGAAGCTAAATCATGTATATCACAAGTGTTTGAAGCTAAACTATTTGTTTCCCATGGATTCGAAGATAACCCTTCTACTTCGCATTGGTTTGAAGCTAAATCATTTGTTTCGCATGGATTTGAAGCTAACTCGTTTGTTTCGCATGCTGTTGAAACTAAATCATGTATATCACAAGGATTTGAAGCTAAACCATTTGATTCCCATGGATTTGTAGCTATGCCTTCTACTTCGCATTGATTTGGAGCTAAATCATGTGTTTCGCATGGATTTAAAGCTAACTCGTTGTTTCGCATGCAGTTGAAGCTAAATCATGTATAACACAAGTGTTTGAAGCTAAACCATTTGTTTTGCATGGATTCGAAGATAACCCTTCTACTTCGCATTGATTTGTAGCTAAATCATGTGTTGCGCATGGATTAGAAGCTAACTCGTTTGTTTCGCATGCAGTTGAAGCTAAATCATGTATATCGCAAGTATTTGAAGCTAAACCATTTTAATCCCATGCATTTGAAGCTATGCCTTCTACTTCGCATTGATTTGATGCTAAATCATATGTCTCGCATGGATTTGAAGCTATCTCGTTTGTTTCGCATGCACTTGAATATAAATCAAGTATATCACAAGTATTTGAAGCTAAACCTTTGTTTCGCATGGATTCGAACATCAGCCTTCTGCTTCGCATTGATTTGGACCTAAATCATGTTTTTCGCATGGATTTGAAGCTAACTCGTTTATTTCGCATGCACTTGAAGCTGAACCATGTATATCACAAGTATTTGAAGCTAAACCGTTTGATTGGCATGGATTTGAAGCTAAGCCTTCTACTTCGCTTTAAATTGAAGCTAAATCATGTGTTTCGCATGGATTTGAAGCTAACACGTTTGTTTCGCATGCTGTTGAAGCTAAATCATGTATATCACAAGTATGTGAATCTAAACCATTTGTTTCCCATGGATTTGAAGCTATGCCTTCTACTTCGCATTGATTTGGAGATAAATCATGTGTTTCGCATGGATTTGAAGCTAACTCGTTTGTTTCGCTTGCTGTTGAAGCTAAATCAAGTATATCACAAGTATTTGAAGCAAAACCGTTTGATTCGCACGGATTTGATGATAACCAATCTAGTTCGCATTGATTTGAATTTACATCATGTGCTTCGCGTTGGATTTGAAGCTAACTCGTTTCTTTCTCATGCAGTTGAAGATAAGTCAAGCATACCACAAGTATTTGAAGATAAACCATTTTATTCCCATGGATTTGAAGCTATGCCTTCTACTTCGCATTGATTTGGAGCTAAATCATGTGTTTCGCATGGATTTAAAGCTAACTCGTTGTTTCGCATGCAGTTGAAGCTAAATCATGTATAACACAAGTGTTTGAAGCTAAACCATTTGTTTCGCATGGATTCAAAGATAACCCTTCTACTTCGCATTGATTTGAAGCTAAATCATGTGTTGCGCATGGATTTGAAGCTAACTCGTTTGTTTCGCATGCACTTGAAGCTAAATCATGTATATCACAAGTGTTTCAAGCTAAATCATTTGGTTCGCATGGATTCGAAGATAACCCTTCTACTTCGCATTGATATTAAGCTAAATCATGTGTTTCGCATGGATTTGAAGCAAAGCCTTCTACTTCGCATTGATTTGGAGTTAAATCATGAGTTTCGCATGGATTTAAAGCTAACTCGTTGTTTCGCAAGCAGTTGAAGCTAAATCATGTATATCACAAGTGTTTGAAGCTAAACCATTTGATTAGCATGGATTCGAAGATCACACCTCTTCTTCGCATTGATTTGAAGATAATCATGTATTTCGCATGGATTTGAAGCTAACTCGTTTGTTTCGCATGCTGTTGAAGCTAAATCATGTATATCACAAGTGTTTGAAGCTAAATCATTTGTTTCGCATGGATTCGAAGATAATCCTTGTTTTTCGCATTGGTTTGAAGCTAAATCATTTGTTTCGCATGGATTTGAAGCTAACTCGTTTGTTTCGCATGCTGTTGAAACTAAATCATGTATATCACAAGTATTTGAAGCTAAACCATTTGATTCCCATGGATTTGTAGCTATGCCTTCTACTTCGCATTGATTTGGAGCTAAATAATGTGTTTCGCATGGATTTACAGCTAACTCGTTTGTTTCGCATGCTGTTGAAGCTAAATCATGTGTATCACAAGTATTTGAATATGGACCATTTGATTAGCATGGATTCGAAGATCACCACTCTTCTTCGCATTGATTTGAAGATAATCATGTGTTTCGCAAGTATTTGAAGCTAACTCGTTTGTTTCGCATGCAGTTGAAGCTAAATCATGTATATCACAAGTATTTGAAGCTAAACCATTTGTTTCGCATGGATTCAAACATCAGCCTTCTGCTTCGCATTGATTTGATGTTAAATCATATGTTTCGCATGGATTTGAAGCTAACTCGTTTGTTTCGCATGCTGTTGAAGCTAAATCAAGTATATCACAAGTATTTGAAGCAAAACCATTTGTTTGGCACGGATTTGATGATAACCCATCAAGTTCGCATTGATTTGAATTTAAATCATGTGCTTCGCGTGGATTTGAAGCTAACTCGTTTGTTTCGCATGCAGTTGAAGATAAGTCATGCATACCACAAGTATTTGAAGATAAACCATTTGATTCCCATGGATTTGAAGCTATGCCTTCTACTTCGCATTGATTTGGAGCTAAATCATGTGTTTCGCATGGATTTAAAGCTAACTCGTTGTTTCGCATGCAGTTGAAGCTAAATCATGTATAACACAAGTGTTTGAAGCTAAACCATTTGTTTTGCATGGATTCGAAGATAACCCTTCTACTTCGCATTGATTTGAAGGTAAATCATGTGTTGCGCATGGATTAGAAGCTAACTCGTTTGTATCGCATGCAGTTGAAGCTAAATCATGTATATCGCAAGTATTTGAAGCTAAACCATTTGTTTCGCATGGATCCGAAGATAATCCTTCTTTTTCGCATTGGTTTGAAGCTAAATCATGTGTTTCGCATGGATTTGAAGCTAACTCGTTTGTTTCGCATGCTGTTGAAGCTAAATCATGTATATCACAAGTGTTTGAAGCTAAACTATTTGTTTCCCATGGATTCGAAGATAACCCTTCTACTTCGCATTGGTTTGAAGCTAAATCATTTGTTTCGTATGGATTTGAAGCTAACTCGTTTGTTTCGCATGCTGTTGAAACTAAATCATGTATATCACAAGGATTTGAAGCTAAACCATTTGATTCCCATGGATTTGTAGCTATGCCTTCTACTTCGCATTGATTTGGAGCTAAATCATGTGTTTCGCATGGATTTAAAGCTAACTCGTTGTTTCGCATGCAGTTGAAGCTAAATCATGTATAACACGAGTGTTTGAAGCTAAACCATTTGTTTTGCATGGATTCGAAGATAACCCTTCTACTTCGCATTGATTTGTAGCTAAATCATGTGTTGCGCATGGATTAGAAGCTAACTCGTTTGTTTCGCATGCAGTTGAAGCTAAATCATGTATATCGCAAGTATTTGAAGCTAAACCATTTTAATCCCATGCATTTGAAGCTATGCCTTCTACTTCGCATTGATTTGATGCTAAATCATATGTCTCGCATGGATTTGAAGCTATCTCGTTTGTTTCGCATGCACTTGAATATAAATCAAGTATATCACAAGTATTTGAAGCTAAACCTTTGTTTCGCATGGATTCGAACATCAGCCTTCTGCTTCGCATTGATTTGGACCTAAATCATGTTTTTCGCATGGATTTGAAGCTAACTCGTTTATTTCGCATGCACTTGAAGCTGAACCATGTATATCACAAGTATTTGAAGCTAAACCGTTTGATTGGCATGGATTTGAAGCTAAGCCTTCTACTTCGCTTTAAATTGAAGCTAAATCATGTGTTTCGCATGGATTTGAAGCTAACACGTTTGTTTCGCATGCAGTTGAAGCTAAATCAAGTATATCACAAGTATTTGAAGCAAAACCGTTTGATTCGCACGGATTTGATGATAACCAATCTAGTTCGCATTGATTTGAATTTAAATCATGTGCTTCGCGTTGGATTTGAAGCTAACTCGTTTCTTTCTCATGCAGTTGAAGATAAGTCAAGCATACCACAAGTATTTGAAGATAAACCATTTTATTCCCATGGATTTGAAGCTATGCCTTCTACTTCGCATTGATTTGGAGCTAAATCATGTGTTTCGCATGGATTTAAAGCTAACTCGTTGTTTCGCATGCAGTTGAAGCTAAATCATGTATATCACAAGTGTTTGAAGCTAAACCATTTGATTAGCATGGATTCGAAGATCACACCTCTTCTTCGCATTGATTTGAAGATAATCATGTATTTCGCATGGATTTGAAGCTAACTCGTTTGTTTCGCATGCAGTTGAAGATAAGTAATGCATATCACAAGTATTTGAAGATAAACCATTTGATTCCCATGGATTTGAAGCTATGCCTTCTTCTTCGCATTGATTTGAAGCTAAATCATGTATTTCGCATGGATTTGAAGCTAACTCGTTTGTTTCGCATGCTGTTGAAGCTAAATCATGTATATCACAAGTGTTTGAAGCTAAATCATTTGTTTC
Organism: Megalopta genalis; assembly: GCF_051020955.1. Classification (NCBI taxonomy): domain Eukaryota; kingdom Metazoa; phylum Arthropoda; class Insecta; order Hymenoptera; family Halictidae; genus Megalopta; species Megalopta genalis. The sequence goes on along the minus strand of NW_027476515.1, from coordinate 92,955 downwards.
GCATGAATTCGAAGATAACCCTTCTACTTCGCATTGATTTGAAGCTAAATCATGTTTTTCGCATGGATTTGAAGCAAAGCCTTCTACTTCGCATTGATTTGAAGCTAAATCATGTGTTGCGCATGGATTTGAAGCTAACTCGTTTGTTTCGCATGCAGTTGAAGCTAAATCATGTATATCACAAGTATTTGAAGCTAAACCATTTGTTTCGCATGGATTCGAAGATAACCCTTCTACTTCGCATTGGTTTGAAGCTAAATCATTTGTTTCGCATGGATTTGAAGCTAACTTGTTTGTTTCGCATGCTGTTGAAACTAAATCATGTATATCACAAGTATTTGAAGCTAAACCATTTGATTCCCATGGATTTGAAGCTATGCCTTCTACTTCGCATTGATTTGGAGCTAAATCATGTGTTTCGCATGGATTTAAAGCTAACTCGTTGTTTCGCATGCAGTTGAAGCTAAATCATGTATAACACAAGTGTTTGAAGCTAAACCATTTGTTTCGCATGGATTCAAAGATAACCCTTCTACTTCGCATTGATTTGAAGCTAAATCATGTGTTGCGCATGGATTTGAAGCTAACTCGTTTGTTTCGCATGCTGTTGAAGCTAAATCATGTATATCACAAGTATTTGAATATGGACCATTTGATTAGCATGGATTCGAAGATCTCCACTCTTCTTCGCATTGATTTGAAGATAATCATGTGTTTCGCAACGATTTGAAGCTAACTCGTTTGTTTCGCATGCAGTTGAAGCTAAATCATGTATATCACAAGTATTTGAAGCTAAACCATTTGTTTCGCATGGATTCGAACATCAGCCTTCTGCTTCGCATTGATTTGATGTTAAATCATATGTTTCGCATGGATTTGAAGCTAACTCGTTTGTTTCGCATGCTGTTGAAGCTAAATCAAGTATATCACAAGTATTTGAAGCAAAACCATTTGATTCGCACGGATTTGATGATAACCCATCTAGTTCGCATTGATTTGAATTTAAATCATGTGCTTCCGGTGGATTTGAAGCTAACTCGTTTGTTTCGCATGCAGTTGAAGATAAGTCATGCATACCACAAGTATTTGAAGATAAACCATTTGATTCCCATGGATTTGAAGCTATGCCTTTTACTTCGCATTGATTTGGAGCTAAATCATGTGTTTCGCATGGATTTAAAGCTAACTCGTTGTTTCGCATGCAGTTGAAGCTAAATCATGTATATCACAAGTATTTGAAGCTAAACCATTTTATTCACATGGATTTGAAGCTATGCCTTCTACTTCGCATTGATTTGATGTTAAATCATATGTCTCGCATGGATTTGAAGCTATCTCGTTTGTTTCGCATGCACTTGACTATAAATCAAGTATATCACAAGTATTTGAAGCTAAACCTTTGTTTCGCTTGGATTCGAACATCAGCCTTCTGCTTCGCATTGATTTGGACCTAAATCATGTGTTTCGCATGGATTTGAAGCTAACTCGTTTATTTCGCATGCACTTGAAGCTAAATCATGTATATCACAATTTGTTTGAAGCTAAACCATTTGTTTTGCATGGATTCGAAGATAATCCTTCTTCTTCGCATTGATTTGAAGCTAAATCATGTGTTTCGCATGGATTTGAAGCTAACTCGTTTGTTTCGCATGCAGTTGATGCTGAATCATGTATATCACAAGTATTTGCAGCTAAACCATTTGTTTCGCATGGATTCTTAGATAAGCCTTCTACTTCGCATCGATTTGAAGCTAAATCATGTGTTTCGCATGGTTTTTGAAGCTAACTCGTTTGTTTCGCATGCAGTTGAAGCTAAATCATGTATATCACAAGTGTTTGAAGCTAAACCATTTGTTTCGCATGGATTCGAAGATAACCCTTCTACTTAGCATTGATTTGAATCTAAATCATGTGTTGCGCATGGATTAGAAGCTAACTCGTTTGTTTCGCATGCTGTTGAAACTAAATCATGTATATCACAAGTATTTGAATCTAAACCATTTGTTTCCCATGGATTTGAAGCTATGCCTTCTACTTCGCATTGATTTGGAGCTAAATCATGTGTTTCGCATGGATTTGAAGCTAACTCGTTTGTTTCGCATGCTGTTGAAGCTAAATCATGTATATCACAAGTATTTGAAGCTAAACCATTTGTTTCGCATTGATTCAAAGATCAGTCTTCCACTTCGCATTGATTTGAAGCTAAATAATGTGTTTCGCATGGATTTGAAGATAACTCGTTTGTTTCGCATGCAGTTGATGCTGAATCATTTATATCACAAGTATTTGCGGCTAAACCATTTGTTTCGCATGGATTCGTAGATAAGCCTTCTACTTCGCATCGATTTGAAGCTAAATCATGTTTTTCGCATGGATTTGAAGCAAAGCCTTCTACTTAGCATTGATTTGAAGATAATCATGTGTTTCGCAAGGATTTGAAGCTAACTCGTTTGTTTCGCACGCAGTTGATGCTAAATCATGTATATCACAAGTATTTGAAGCTAAACCATTTGTTTCGCATGGATTCGAACATCAGCCTTCTGTTTCGCATTGATTTGATGTTAAATCATATGTTTCGCATGGATTTGAAGCTAACTCGTTTGTTTCGCATGCTGTTGAAGCTAAATCAAGTATATCACAAGTATTTGAAGCAAAACCATTTGATTCGCACGGATTTGATGATAACCCATCTAGTTCGCATTAATTTGAATTTAAATCATGTGCTTCGCGTGGATTTGAAGCTAACTCGTTTCTTTCGCATGCAGTTGAAGATAAGTCAAGCATACCACAAGTATTTGAAGATAAACCATTTTATTCCCATGGATTTGAAGCTATGCCTTCTACTTCGCATTGATTTGGAGCTAAATCATGTGTTTCGCATGGATTTAAAGCTAACTCGTTGTTTCGCATGCAGTTGAAGCTAAATCATGTATAACACAAGTGTTTGAAGCTAAACCATTTGTTTCGCATGGATTCAAAGATAACCCTTCTACTTCGCATTGATTTGAAGCTAAATCATGTGTTGCGCATGGATTTGAAGCTAACTCGTTTGTTTCGCATGCACTTGAAGCTAAATCATGTATGTCACAAGTGTTTGAAGCTAAATCATTTGTTTCGCATGGATTCGAAGATAACCCTTCTACTTCGCATTGATATGAAGCTAAATCATGTGTTTCGCATGGATTTGAAGCAAAGCCTTCTACTTCGCATTGATTTGGAGTTAAATCATGAGTTTCGCATGGATTTAAAGCTAACTCGTTGTTTCGCAACCAGTTGAAGCTAAATCATGTATATCTCAAGTGTTTGAAGCTAAACCATTTGATTAGCATGGATTCGAAGATCACACCTCTTCTTCGCATTGATTTGAAGCTAAATCATGTATTTCGCATGGATTTGAAGCTAACTCGTTTGTTTCGCATGCTGTTGAAGCTAAATCATGTATATCACAAGTGTTTGAAGCTAAATCATTTGTATCGCATGAATTCGAAGATAACCCTTCTACTTCCCATTGATTTGAAGCTAAATCATGTGTTTCGCATGGATTTGAAGCTAACTCGTTTGTTTCGCATGCAGTTGATGCTGAATCATGTATATCACAAGTATTTGCAGCTAAATCATTTGTTTCGCATGGATTCGTAGATAAGCCTTCTACTTCGCATCGATTTGAAGCTAAATCATGTGTTTTGCATGGTTTTTGAAGCTAACTCGTTTGTTTCGCATGCTGTTGAAGCTAAATCTTGTATATCACAAGTGTTTGAAGCTAAACCATTTGTTTCGCATGGATCCGAAGATAATCCTTCTTTTTCGCATTGGTTTGAAGCTAAATCATGTGTTTCGCATGGATTTGAAGCTAACTCGTTTGTTTCGCATGCTGTTGAAGCTAAATCATGTATATCACAAGTGTTTGAAGCTAAACTATTTGTTTCCCATGGATTCGAAGATAACCCTTCTACTTCGCATTGGTTTGAAGCTAAATCATTTGTTTCGCATGGATTTGAAGCTAACTCGTTTGTTTCGCATGCTGTTGAAACTAAATCATGTATATCACAAGGATTTGAAGCTAAACCATTTGATTCCCATGGATTTGTAGCTATGCCTTCTACTTCGCATTGATTTGGAGCTAAATCATGTGTTTCGCATGGATTTAAAGCTAACTCGTTGTTTCGCATGCAGTTGAAGCTAAATCATGTATAACACAAGTGTTTGAAGCTAAACCATTTGTTTTGCATGGATTCGAAGATAACCCTTCTACTTCGCATTGATTTGTAGCTAAATCATGTGTTGCGCATGGATTAGAAGCTAACTCGTTTGTTTCGCATGCAGTTGAAGCTAAATCATGTATATCGCAAGTATTTGAAGCTAAACCATTTTAATCCCATGCATTTGAAGCTATGCCTTCTACTTCGCATTGATTTGATGCTAAATCATATGTCTCGCATGGATTTGAAGCTATCTCGTTTGTTTCGCATGCACTTGAATATAAATCAAGTATATCACAAGTATTTGAAGCTAAACCTTTGTTTCGCATGGATTCGAACATCAGCCTTCTGCTTCGCATTGATTTGGACCTAAATCATGTTTTTCGCATGGATTTGAAGCTAACTCGTTTATTTCGCATGCACTTGAAGCTGAACCATGTATATCACAAGTATTTGAAGCTAAACCGTTTGATTGGCATGGATTTGAAGCTAAGCCTTCTACTTCGCTTTAAATTGAAGCTAAATCATGTGTTTCGCATGGATTTGAAGCTAACACGTTTGTTTCGCATGCTGTTGAAGCTAAATCATGTATATCACAAGTATGTGAATCTAAACCATTTGTTTCCCATGGATTTGAAGCTATGCCTTCTACTTCGCATTGATTTGGAGATAAATCATGTGTTTCGCATGGATTTGAAGCTAACTCGTTTGTTTCGCTTGCTGTTGAAGCTAAATCAAGTATATCACAAGTATTTGAAGCAAAACCGTTTGATTCGCACGGATTTGATGATAACCAATCTAGTTCGCATTGATTTGAATTTACATCATGTGCTTCGCGTTGGATTTGAAGCTAACTCGTTTCTTTCTCATGCAGTTGAAGATAAGTCAAGCATACCACAAGTATTTGAAGATAAACCATTTTATTCCCATGGATTTGAAGCTATGCCTTCTACTTCGCATTGATTTGGAGCTAAATCATGTGTTTCGCATGGATTTGAAGCAAAGCCTTCTACTTCGCATTGATTTGGAGTTAAATCATGAGTTTCGCATGGATTTAAAGCTAACTCGTTGTTTCGCAAGCAGTTGAAGCTAAATCATGTATATCACAAGTGTTTGAAGCTAAATCATTTGTTTCGCATGGATTCGAAGATAACCCTTCTACTTCGCATTGATATGAAGCTAAATCATGTGTTTCGCATGGATTTGAAGCAAAGCCTTCTACTTCGCATTGATTTGGAGTTAAATCATGAGTTTCGCATGGATTTAAAGCTAACTCGTTGTTTCGCAAGCAGTTGAAGCTAAATCATGTATATCACAAGTGTTTGAAGCTAAACCATTTGATTAGCATGGATTCGGAGATCACACCTCTTCTTCGCATTGATTTGAAGCTAAATCATGTATTTCGCATGGATTTGAAGCTAACTCGTTTGTTTCGCATGCTGTTGAAGCTAAATCATGTATATCACAAGTGTTTGAAGCTAAATCATTTGTATCGCATGAATTCGAAGATAACCCTTCTACTTCCCATTGATTTGAAGCTAAATCATGTGTTTCGCATGGATTTGAAGCTAACTCGTTTGTTTCGCATGCAGTTGATGCTGAATCATGTATATCACAAGTATTTGCAGCTAAATCATTTGTTTCGCATGGATTCGTAGATAAGCCTTCTACTTCGCATCGATTTGAAGCTAAATCATGTGTTTTGCATGGTTCTTGAAGCTAACTCGTTTGTTTCGCATGCTGTTGAAGCTAAATCTTGTATATCACAAGTGTTTGAAGCTAAACCATTTGTTTCGCATGGATCCGAAGATAATCCTTCTTTTTCGCATTGGTTTGAAGCTAAATCATGTGTTTCGCATGGATTTGAAGCTAACTCGTTTGTTTCGCATGCTGTTGAAGCTAAATCATGTATATCACAAGTGTTTGAAGCTAAACTATTTGTTTCCCATGGATTCGAAGATAACCCTTCTACTTCGCATTGGTTTGAAGCTAAATCATTTGTTTCGCATGGATTTGAAGCTAACTCGTTTGTTTCGCATGCTGTTGAAACTAAATCATGTATATCACAAGGATTTGAAGCTAAACCATTTGATTCCCACGGATTTGTAGCTATGCCTTCTACTTCGCATTGATTTGGAGCTAAATCATGTGTTTCGCATGGATTTAAAGCTAACTCGTTGTTTCGCATGCAGTTGAAGCTAAATCATGTATAACACAAGTGTTTGAAGCTAAACCATTTGTTTTGCATGGATTCGAAGATAACCCTTCTACTTCGCATTGATTTGTAGCTAAATCATGTGTTGCGCATGGATTAGAAGCTAACTCGTTTGTTTCGCATGCAGTTGAAGCTAAATCATGTATATCGCAAGTATTTGAAGCTAAACCATTTTAATCCCATGCATTTGAAGCTATGCCTTCTACTTCGCATTGATTTGATGCTAAATCATATGTCTCGCATGGATTTGAAGCTATCTCGTTTGTTTCGCATGCACTTGAATATAAATCAAGTATATCACAAGCATTTGAAGCTAAACCTTTGTTTCGCATGGATTCGAACATCAGCCTTCTGCTTCGCATTGATTTGGACCTAAATCATGTTTTTCGCATGGATTTGAAGCTAACTCGTTTATTTCGCATGCACTTGAAGCTGAACCATGTATATCACAAGTATTTGAAGCTAAACCGTTTGATTGGCATGGATTTGAAGCTAAGCCTTCTACTTCGCTTTAAATTGAAGCTAAATCATGTGTTTCGCATGGATTTGAAGCTAACACGTTTGTTTCGCATGCTGTTGAAGCTAAATCATGTATATCACAAGTATGTGAATCTAAACCATTTGTTTCCCATGGATTTGAAGCTATGCCTTCTACTTCGCATTGATTTGGAGATAAATCATGTGTTTCGCATGGATTTGAAGCTAACTCGTTTGTTTCGCTTGCTGTTGAAGCTAAATCAAGTATATCACAAGTATTTGAAGCAAAACCGTTTGATTCGCACGGATTTGATGATAACCAATCTAGTTCGCATTGATTTGAATTTACATCATGTGCTTCGCGTTGGATTTGAAGCTAACTCGTTTCTTTCTCATGCAGTTGAAGATAAGTCAAGCATACCACAAGTATTTGAAGATAAACCATTTTATTCCCATGGATTTGAAGCTATGCCTTCTACTTCGCATTGATTTGGAGCTAAATCATGTGTTTCGCATGGATTTAAAGCTAACTCGTTGTTTCGCATGCAGTTGAAGCTAAATCATGTATAACACAAGTGTTTGAAGCTAAACCATTTGTTTCGCATGGATTCAAAGATAACCCTTCTACTTCGCATTGATTTGAAGCTAAATCATGTGTTGCGCATGGATTTGAAGCTAACTCGTTTGTTTCGCATGCACTTGAAGCTAAATCATGTATATCACAAGTGTTTCAAGCTAAATCATTTGGTTCGCATGGATTCGAAGATAACCCTTCTACTTCGCATTGATATTAAGCTAAATCATGTGTTTCGCATGGATTTGAAGCAAAGCCTTCTACTTCGCATTGATTTGGAGTTAAATCATGAGTTTCGCATGGATTTAAAGCTAACTCGTTGTTTCGCAAGCAGTTGAAGCTAAATCATGTATATCACAAGTGTTTGAAGCTAAACCATTTGATTAGCATGGATTCGAAGATCACACCTGTTCTTCGCATTGATTTGAAGATAATCATGTATTTCGCATGGATTTGAAGCTAACTCGTTTGTTTCGCATGCTGTTGAAGCTAAATCATGTATATCACAAGTGTTTGAAGCTAAATCATTTGTTTCGCATGGATTCGAAGATAATCCTTGTTTTTCGCATTGGTTTGAAGCTAAATCATTTGTTTCGCATGGATTTGAAGCTAACTCGTTTGTTTCGCATGCTGTTGAAACTAAATCATGTATATCACAAGTATTTGAAGCTAAACCATTTGATTCCCATGGATTTGTAGCTATGCCTTCTACTTCGCATTGATTTGGAGCTAAATAATGTGTTTCGCATGGATTTACAGCTAACTCGTTTGTTTCGCATGCTGTTGAAGCTAAATCATGTGTATCACAAGTATTTGAATATGGACCATTTGATTAGCATGGATTCGAAGATCACCACTCTTCTTCGCATTGATTTGAAGATAATCATGTGTTTCGCAAGTATTTGAAGCTAACTCGTTTGTTTCGCATGCAGTTGAAGCTAAATCATGTATATCACAAGTATTTGAAGCTAAACCATTTGTTTCGCATGGATTCGAACATCAGCCTTCTGCTTCGCATTGATTTGATGTTAAATCATATGTTTCGCATGGATTTGAAGCTAACTCGTTTGTTTCGCATGCTGTTGAAGCTAAATCAAGTATATCACAAGTATTTGAAGCAAAACCATTTGTTTGGCACGGATTTGATGATAACCCATCAAGTTCGCATTGATTTGAATTTAAATCATGTGCTTCGCGTGGATTTGAAGCTAACTCGTTTGTTTCGCATGCAGTTGAAGATAAGTCATGCATACCACAAGTATTTGAAGATAAACCATTTGATTCCCATGGATTTGAAGCTATGCCTTCTACTTCGCATTGATTTGGAGCTAAATCATGTGTTTCGCATGGATTTAAAGCTAACTCGTTGTTTCGCATGCAGTTGAAGCTAAATCATGTATAACACAAGTGTTTGAAGCTAAACCATTTGTTTTGCATGGATTCGAAGATAACCCTTCTACTTCGCATTGATTTGAAGGTAAATCATGTGTTGCGCATGGATTAGAAGCTAACTCGTTTGTATCGCATGCAGTTGAAGCTAAATCATGTATATCGCAAGTATTTGAAGCTAAACCATTTGTTTCGCATGGATCCGAAGATAATCCTTCTTTTTCGCATTGGTTTGAAGCTAAATCATGTGTTTCGCATGGATTTGAAGCTAACTCGTTTGTTTCGCATGCTGTTGAAGCTAAATCATGTATATCACAAGTGTTTGAAGCTAAACTATTTGTTTCCCATGGATTCGAAGATAACCCTTCTACTTCGCATTGGTTTGAAGCTAAATCATTTGTTTCGTATGGATTTGAAGCTAACTCGTTTGTTTCGCATGCTGTTGAAACTAAATCATGTATATCACAAGGATTTGAAGCTAAACCATTTGATTCCCATGGATTTGTAGCTATGCCTTCTACTTCGCATTGATTTGGAGCTAAATCATGTGTTTCGCATGGATTTAAAGCTAACTCGTTGTTTCGCATGCAGTTGAAGCTAAATCATGTATAACACAAGTGTTTGAAGCTAAACCATTTGTTTTGCATGGATTCGAAGATAACCCTTCTACTTCGCATTGATTTGTAGCTAAATCATGTGTTGCGCATGGATTAGAAGCTAACTCGTTTGTTTCGCATGCAGTTGAAGCTAAATCATGTATATCGCAAGTATTTGAAGCTAAACCATTTTAATCCCATGCATTTGAAGCTATGCCTTCTACTTCGCATTGATTTGATGCTAAATCATATGTCTCGCATGGATTTGAAGCTATCTCGTTTGTTTCGCATGCACTTGAATATAAATCAAGTATATCACAAGTATTTGAAGCTAAACCTTTGTTTCGCATGGATTCGAACATCAGCCTTCTGCTTCGCATTGATTTGGACCTAAATCATGTTTTTCGCATGGATTTGAAGCTAACTCGTTTATTTCGCATGCACTTGAAGCTGAACCATGTATATCACAAGTATTTGAAGCTAAACCGTTTGATTGGCATGGATTTGAAGCTAAGCCTTCTACTTCGCTTTAAATTGAAGCTAAATCATGTGTTTCGCATGGATTTGAAGCTAACACGTTTGTTTCGCATGCTGTTGAAGCTAAATCATGTATATCACAAGTATGTGAATCTAAACCATTTGTTTCCCATGGATTTGAAGCTATGCCTTCTACTTCGCATTGATTTGGAGATAAATCATGTGTTTCGCATGGATTTGAAGCTAACTCGTTTGTTTCGCTTGCTGTTGAAGCTAAATCAAGTATATCACAAGTATTTGAAGCAAAACCGTTTGATTCGCACGGATTTGATGATAACCAATCTAGTTCGCATTGATTTGAATTTAAATCATGTGCTTCGCGTTGGATTTGAAGCTAACTCGTTTCTTTCTCATGCAGTTGAAGATAAGTCAAGCATACCACAAGTATTTGAAGATAAACCATTTTATTCCCATGGATTTGAAGCTATGCCTTCTACTTCGCATTGATTTGGAGCTAAATCATGTGTTTCGCATGGATTTAAAGCTAACTCGTTGTTTCGCATGCAGTTGAAGCTAAATCATGTATAACACAAGTGTTTGAAGCTAAACCATTTGTTTCGCATGGATTCAAAGATAACCCTTCTACTTCGCATTGATTTGAAGCTAAATCATGTGTTGCGCATGGATTTGAAGCTAACTCGTTTGTTTCGCATGCACTTGAAGCTAAATCATGTATATCACAAGTGTTTCAAGCTAAATCATTTGGTTCGCATGGATTCGAAGATAACCCTTCTACTTCGCATTGATATTAAGCTAAATCATGTGTTTCGCATGGATTTGAAGCAAAGCCTTCTACTTCGCATTGATTTGGAGTTAAATCATGAGTTTCGCATGGATTTAAAGCTAACTCGTTGTTTCGCAAGCAGTTGAAGCTAAATCATGTATATCACAAGTGTTTGAAGCTAAACCATTTGATTAGCATGGATTCGAAGATCACACCTCTTCTTCGCATTGATTTGAAGATAATCATGTATTTCGCATGGATTTGAAGCTAACTCGTTTGTTTCGCATGCTGTTGAAGCTAAATCATGTATATCACAAGTGTTTGAAGCTAAATCATTTGTTTCGCATGGATTCGAAGATAATCCTTGTTTTTCGCATTGGTTTGAAGCTAAATCATTTGTTTCGCATGGATTTGAAGCTAACTCGTTTGTTTCGCATGCTGTTGAAACTAAATCATGTATATCACAAGTATTTGAAGCTAAACCATTTGATTCCCATGGATTTGTAGCTATGCCTTCTACTTCGCATTGATTTGGAGCTAAATAATGTGTTTCGCATGGATTTACAGCTAACTCGTTTGTTTCGCATGCTGTTGAAGCTAAATCATGTGTATCACAAGTATTTGAATATGGACCATTTGATTAGCATGGATTCGAAGATCACCACTCTTCTTCGCATTGATTTGAAGATAATCATGTGTTTCGCAAGTATTTGAAGCTAACTCGTTTGTTTCGCATGCAGTTGAAGCTAAATCATGTATATCACAAGTATTTGAAGCTAAACCATTTGTTTCGCATGGATTCGAACATCAGCCTTCTGCTTCGCATTGATTTGATGTTAAATCATATGTTTCGCATGGATTTGAAGCTAACTCGTTTGTTTCGCATGCACTTGAAGCTAAATCATGTATGTCACAAGTGTTTGAAGCTAAATCATTTGTTTCGCATGGATTCGAAGATAACCCTTCTACTTCGCATTGATATGAAGCTAAATCATGTGTTTCGCATGGATTTGAAGCAAAGCCTTCTACTTCGCATTGATTTGGAGTTAAATCATGAGTTTCGCATGGATTTAAAGCTAACTCGTTGTTTCGCAACCAGTTGAAGCTAAATCATGTATATCTCAAGTGTTTGAAGCTAAACCATTTGATTAGCATGGATTCGAAGATCACACCTCTTCTTCGCATTGATTTGAAGCTAAATCATGTATTTCGCATGGATTTGAAGCTAACTCGTTTGTTTCGCATGCTGTTGAAGCTAAATCATGTATATCACAAGTGTTTGAAGCTAAATCATTTGTATCGCATGAATTCGAAGATAACCCTTCTACTTCCCATTGATTTGAAGCTAAATCATGTGTTTCGCATGGATTTGAAGCTAACTCGTTTGTTTCGCATGCAGTTGATGCTGAATCATGTATATCACAAGTATTTGCAGCTAAATCATTTGTTTCGCATGGATTCGTAGATAAGCCTTCTACTTCGCATCGATTTGAAGCTAAATCATGTGTTTTGCATGGTTTTTGAAGCTAACTCGTTTGTTTCGCATGCTGTTGAAGCTAAATCTTGTATATCACAAGTGTTTGAAGCTAAACCATTTGTTTCGCATGGATCCGAAGATAATCCTTCTTTTTCGCATTGGTTTGAAGCTAAATCATGTGTTTCGCATGGATTTGAAGCTAACTCGTTTGTTTCGCATGCTGTTGAAGCTAAATCATGTATATCACAAGTGTTTGAAGCTAAACTATTTGTTTCCCATGGATTCGAAGATAACCCTTCTACTTCGCATTGGTTTGAAGCTAAATCATTTGTTTCGCATGGATTTGAAGCTAACTCGTTTGTTTCGCATGCTGTTGAAACTAAATCATGTATATCACAAGGATTTGAAGCTAAACCATTTGATTCCCATGGATTTGTAGCTATGCCTTCTACTTCGCATTGATTTGGAGCTAAATCATGTGTTTCGCATGGATTTAAAGCTAACTCGTTGTTTCGCATGCAGTTGAAGCTAAATCATGTATAACACAAGTGTTTGAAGCTAAACCATTTGTTTTGCATGGATTCGAAGATAACCCTTCTACTTCGCATTGATTTGTAGCTAAATCATGTGTTGCGCATGGATTAGAAGCTAACTCGTTTGTTTCGCATGCAGTTGAAGCTAAATCATGTATATCGCAAGTATTTGAAGCTAAACCATTTTAATCCCATGCATTTGAAGCTATGCCTTCTACTTCGCATTGATTTGATGCTAAATCATATGTCTCGCATGGATTTGAAGCTATCTCGTTTGTTTCGCATGCACTTGAATATAAATCAAGTATATCACAAGTATTTGAAGCTAAACCTTTGTTTCGCATGGATTCGAACATCAGCCTTCTGCTTCGCATTGATTTGGACCTAAATCATGTTTTTCGCATGGATTTGAAGCTAACTCGTTTATTTCGCATGCACTTGAAGCTGAACCATGTATATCACAAGTATTTGAAGCTAAACCGTTTGATTGGCATGGATTTGAAGCTAAGCCTTCTACTTCGCTTTAAATTGAAGCTAAATCATGTGTTTCGCATGGATTTGAAGCTAACACGTTTGTTTCGCATGCTGTTGAAGCTAAATCATGTATATCACAAGTATGTGAATCTAAACCATTTGTTTCCCATGGATTTGAAGCTATGCCTTCTACTTCGCATTGATTTGGAGATAAATCATGTGTTTCGCATGGATTTGAAGCTAACTCGTTTGTTTCGCTTGCTGTTGAAGCTAAATCAAGTATATCACAAGTATTTGAAGCAAAACCGTTTGATTCGCACGGATTTGATGATAACCAATCTAGTTCGCATTGATTTGAATTTACATCATGTGCTTCGCGTTGGATTTGAAGCTAACTCGTTTCTTTCTCATGCAGTTGAAGATAAGTCAAGCATACCACAAGTATTTGAAGATAAACCATTTTATTCCCATGGATTTGAAGCTATGCCTTCTACTTCGCATTGATTTGGAGCTAAATCATGTGTTTCGCATGGATTTGAAGCAAAGCCTTCTACTTCGCATTGATTTGGAGTTAAATCATGAGTTTCGCATGGATTTAAAGCTAACTCGTTGTTTCGCAAGCAGTTGAAGCTAAATCATGTATATCACAAGTGTTTGAAGCTAAATCATTTGTTTCGCATGGATTCGAAGATAACCCTTCTACTTCGCATTGATATGAAGCTAAATCATGTGTTTCGCATGGATTTGAAGCAAAGCCTTCTACTTCGCATTGATTTGGAGTTAAATCATGAGTTTCGCATGGATTTAAAGCTAACTCGTTGTTTCGCAAGCAGTTGAAGCTAAATCATGTATATCACAAGTGTTTGAAGCTAAACCATTTGATTAGCATGGATTCGGAGATCACACCTCTTCTTCGCATTGATTTGAAGCTAAATCATGTATTTCGCATGGATTTGAAGCTAACTCGTTTGTTTCGCATGCTGTTGAAGCTAAATCATGTATATCACAAGTGTTTGAAGCTAAATCATTTGTATCGCATGAATTCGAAGATAACCCTTCTACTTCCCATTGATTTGAAGCTAAATCATGTGTTTCGCATGGATTTGAAGCTAACTCGTTTGTTTCGCATGCAGTTGATGCTGAATCATGTATATCACAAGTATTTGCAGCTAAATCATTTGTTTCGCATGGATTCGTAGATAAGCCTTCTACTTCGCATCGATTTGAAGCTAAATCATGTGTTTTGCATGGTTTTTGAAGCTAACTCGTTTGTTTCGCATGCTGTTGAAGCTAAATCTTGTATATCACAAGTGTTTGAAGCTAAACCATTTGTTTCGCATGGATCCGAAGATAATCCTTCTTTTTCGCATTGGTTTGAAGCTAAATCATGTGTTTCGCATGGATTTGAAGCTAACTCGTTTGTTTCGCATGCTGTTGAAGCTAAATCATGTATATCACAAGTGTTTGAAGCTAAACTATTTGTTTCCCATGGATTCGAAGATAACCCTTCTACTTCGCATTGGTTTGAAGCTAAATCATTTGTTTCGCATGGATTTGAAGCTAACTCGTTTGTTTCGCATGCTGTTGAAACTAAATCATGTATATCACAAGGATTTGAAGCTAAACCATTTGATTCCCACGGATTTGTAGCTATGCCTTCTACTTCGCATTGATTTGGAGTTAAATCATGAGTTTCGCATGGATTTAAAGCTAACTCGTTGTTTCGCAACCAGTTGAAGCTAAATCATGTATATCTCAAGTGTTTGAAGCTAAACCATTTGATTAGCATGGATTCGAAGATCACACCTCTTCTTCGCATTGATTTGAAGCTAAATCATGTATTTCGCATGGATTTGAAGCTAACTCGTTTGTTTCGCATGCTGTTGAAGCTAAATCATGTATATCACAAGTGTTTGAAGCTAAATCATTTGTATCGCATGAATTCGAAGATAACCCTTCTACTTCCCATTGATTTGAAGCTAAATCATGTGTTTCGCATGGATTTGAAGCTAACTCGTTTGTTTCGCATGCAGTTGATGCTGAATCATGTATATCACAAGTATTTGCAGCTAAATCATTTGTTTCGCATGGATTCGTAGATAAGCCTTCTACTTCGCATCGATTTGAAGCTAAATCATGTGTTTTGCATGGTTTTTGAAGCTAACTCGTTTGTTTCGCATGCTGTTGAAGCTAAATCTTGTATATCACAAGTGTTTGAAGCTAAACCATTTGTTTCGCATGGATCCGAAGATAATCCTTCTTTTTCGCATTGGTTTGAAGCTAAATCATGTGTTTCGCATGGATTTGAAGCTAACTCGTTTGTTTCGCATGCTGTTGAAGCTAAATCATGTATATCACAAGTGTTTGAAGCTAAACTATTTGTTTCCCATGGATTCGAAGATAACCCTTCTACTTCGCATTGGTTTGAAGCTAAATCATTTGTTTCGCATGGATTTGAAGCTAACTCGTTTGTTTCGCATGCTGTTGAAACTAAATCATGTATATCACAAGGATTTGAAGCTAAACCATTTGATTCCCATGGATTTGTAGCTATGCCTTCTACTTCGCATTGATTTGGAGCTAAATCATGTGTTTCGCATGGATTTAAAGCTAACTCGTTGTTTCGCATGCAGTTGAAGCTAAATCATGTATAACACAAGTGTTTGAAGCTAAACCATTTGTTTTGCATGGATTCGAAGATAACCCTTCTACTTCGCATTGATTTGTAGCTAAATCATGTGTTGCGCATGGATTAGAAGCTAACTCGTTTGTTTCGCATGCAGTTGAAGCTAAATCATGTATATCGCAAGTATTTGAAGCTAAACCATTTTAATCCCATGCATTTGAAGCTATGCCTTCTACTTCGCATTGATTTGATGCTAAATCATATGTCTCGCATGGATTTGAAGCTATCTCGTTTGTTTCGCATGCACTTGAATATAAATCAAGTATATCACAAGTATTTGAAGCTAAACCTTTGTTTCGCATGGATTCGAACATCAGCCTTCTGCTTCGCATTGATTTGGACCTAAATCATGTTTTTCGCATGGATTTGAAGCTAACTCGTTTATTTCGCATGCACTTGAAGCTGAACCATGTATATCACAAGTATTTGAAGCTAAACCGTTTGATTGGCATGGATTTGAAGCTAAGCCTTCTACTTCGCTTTAAATTGAAGCTAAATCATGTGTTTCGCATGGATTTGAAGCTAACACGTTTGTTTCGCATGCTGTTGAAGCTAAATCATGTATATCACAAGTATGTGAATCTAAACCATTTGTTTCCCATGGATTTGAAGCTATGCCTTCTACTTCGCATTGATTTGGAGATAAATCATGTGTTTCGCATGGATTTGAAGCTAACTCGTTTGTTTCGCTTGCTGTTGAAGCTAAATCAAGTATATCACAAGTATTTGAAGCAAAACCGTTTGATTCGCACGGATTTGATGATAACCAATCTAGTTCGCATTGATTTGAATTTACATCATGTGCTTCGCGTTGGATTTGAAGCTAACTCGTTTCTTTCTCATGCAGTTGAAGATAAGTCAAGCATACCACAAGTATTTGAAGATAAACCATTTTATTCCCATGGATTTGAAGCTATGCCTTCTACTTCGCATTGATTTGGAGCTAAATCATGTGTTTCGCATGGATTTGAAGCAAAGCCTTCTACTTCGCATTGATTTGGAGTTAAATCATGAGTTTCGCATGGATTTAAAGCTAACTCGTTGTTTCGCAAGCAGTTGAAGCTAAATCATGTATATCACAAGTGTTTGAAGCTAAATCATTTGTTTCGCATGGATTCGAAGATAACCCTTCTACTTCGCATTGATATGAAGCTAAATCATGTGTTTCGCATGGATTTGAAGCAAAGCCTTCTACTTCGCATTGATTTGGAGTTAAATCATGAGTTTCGCATGGATTTAAAGCTAACTCGTTGTTTCGCAAGCAGTTGAAGCTAAATCATGTATATCACAAGTGTTTGAAGCTAAACCATTTGATTAGCATGGATTCGGAGATCACACCTCTTCTTCGCATTGATTTGAAGCTAAATCATGTATTTCGCATGGATTTGAAGCTAACTCGTTTGTTTCGCATGCTGTTGAAGCTAAATCATGTATATCACAAGTGTTTGAAGCTAAATCATTTGTATCGCATGAATTCGAAGATAACCCTTCTACTTCCCATTGATTTGAAGCTAAATCATGTGTTTCGCATGGATTTGAAGCTAACTCGTTTGTTTCGCATGCAGTTGATGCTGAATCATGTATATCACAAGTATTTGCAGCTAAATCATTTGTTTCGCATGGATTCGTAGATAAGCCTTCTACTTCGCATCGATTTGAAGCTAAATCATGTGTTTTGCATGGTTTTTGAAGCTAACTCGTTTGTTTCGCATGCTGTTGAAGCTAAATCTTGTATATCACAAGTGTTTGAAGCTAAACCATTTGTTTCGCATGGATCCGAAGATAATCCTTCTTTTTCGCATTGGTTTGAAGCTAAATCATGTGTTTCGCATGGATTTGAAGCTAACTCGTTTGTTTCGCATGCTGTTGAAGCTAAATCATGTATATCACAAGTGTTTGAAGCTAAACTATTTGTTTCCCATGGATTCGAAGATAACCCTTCTACTTCGCATTGGTTTGAAGCTAAATCATTTGTTTCGCATGGATTTGAAGCTAACTCGTTTGTTTCGCATGCTGTTGAAACTAAATCATGTATATCACAAGGATTTGAAGCTAAACCATTTGATTCCCACGGATTTGTAGCTATGCCTTCTACTTCGCATTGATTTGGAGCTAAATCATGTGTTTCGCATGGATTTAAAGCTAACTCGTTGTTTCGCATGCAGTTGAAGCTAAATCATGTATAACACAAGTGTTTGAAGCTAAACCATTTGTTTTGCATGGATTCGAAGATAACCCTTCTACTTCGCATTGATTTGTAGCTAAATCATGTGTTGCGCATGGATTAGAAGCTAACTCGTTTGTTTCGCATGCAGTTGAAGCTAAATCATGTATATCGCAAGTATTTGAAGCTAAACCATTTTAATCCCATGCATTTGAAGCTATGCCTTCTACTTCGCATTGATTTGATGCTAAATCATATGTCTCGCATGGATTTGAAGCTATCTCGTTTGTTTCGCATGCACTTGAATATAAATCAAGTATATCACAAGCATTTGAAGCTAAACCTTTGTTTCGCATGGATTCGAACATCAGCCTTCTGCTTCGCATTGATTTGGACCTAAATCATGTTTTTCGCATGGATTTGAAGCTAACTCGTTTATTTCGCATGCACTTGAAGCTGAACCATGTATATCACAAGTATTTGAAGCTAAACCGTTTGATTGGCATGGATTTGAAGCTAAGCCTTCTACTTCGCTTTAAATTGAAGCTAAATCATGTGTTTCGCATGGATTTGAAGCTAACACGTTTGTTTCGCATGCTGTTGAAGCTAAATCATGTATATCACAAGTATGTGAATCTAAACCATTTGTTTCCCATGGATTTGAAGCTATGCCTTCTACTTCGCATTGATTTGGAGATAAATCATGTGTTTCGCATGGATTTGAAGCTAACTCGTTTGTTTCGCTTGCTGTTGAAGCTAAATCAAGTATATCACAAGTATTTGAAGCAAAACCGTTTGATTCGCACGGATTTGATGATAACCAATCTAGTTCGCATTGATTTGAATTTACATCATGTGCTTCGCGTTGGATTTGAAGCTAACTCGTTTCTTTCTCATGCAGTTGAAGATAAGTCAAGCATACCACAAGTATTTGAAGATAAACCATTTTATTCCCATGGATTTGAAGCTATGCCTTCTACTTCGCATTGATTTGGAGCTAAATCATGTGTTTCGCATGGATTTAAAGCTAACTCGTTGTTTCGCATGCAGTTGAAGCTAAATCATGTATAACACAAGTGTTTGAAGCTAAACCATTTGTTTCGCATGGATTCAAAGATAACCCTTCTACTTCGCATTGATTTGAAGCTAAATCATGTGTTGCGCATGGATTTGAAGCTAACTCGTTTGTTTCGCATGCACTTGAAGCTAAATCATGTATATCACAAGTGTTTCAAGCTAAATCATTTGGTTCGCATGGATTCGAAGATAACCCTTCTACTTCGCATTGATATTAAGCTAAATCATGTGTTTCGCATGGATTTGAAGCAAAGCCTTCTACTTCGCATTGATTTGGAGTTAAATCATGAGTTTCGCATGGATTTAAAGCTAACTCGTTGTTTCGCAAGCAGTTGAAGCTAAATCATGTATATCACAAGTGTTTGAAGCTAAACCATTTGATTAGCATGGATTCGAAGATCACACCTCTTCTTCGCATTGATTTGAAGATAATCATGTATTTCGCATGGATTTGAAGCTAACTCGTTTGTTTCGCATGCTGTTGAAGCTAAATCATGTATATCACAAGTGTTTGAAGCTAAATCATTTGTTTCGCATGGATTCGAAGATAATCCTTGTTTTTCGCATTGGTTTGAAGCTAAATCATTTGTTTCGCATGGATTTGAAGCTAACTCGTTTGTTTCGCATGCTGTTGAAACTAAATCATGTTTATCACAAGTATTTGAAGCTAAACCATTTGATTCCCATGGATTTGTAGCTATGCCTTCTACTTCGCATTGATTTGGAGCTAAATAATGTGTTTCGCATGGATTTACAGCTAACTCGTTTGTTTCGCATGCTGTTGAAGCTAAATCATGTGTATCACAAGTATTTGAATATGGACCATTTGATTAGCATGGATTCGAAGATCACCACTCTTCTTCGCATTGATTTGAAGATAATCATGTGTTTCGCAAGTATTTGAAGCTAACTCGTTTGTTTCGCATGCAGTTGAAGCTAAATCATGTATATCACAAGTATTTGAAGCTAAACCATTTGTTTCGCATGGATTCGAACATCAGCCTTCTGCTTCGCATTGATTTGATGTTAAATCATATGTTTCGCATGGATTTGAAGCTAACTCGTTTGTTTCGCATGCTGTTGAAGCTAAATCAAGTATATCACAAGTATTTGAAGCAAAACCATTTGTTTGGCACGGATTTGATGATAACCCATCAAGTTCGCATTGATTTGAATTTAAATCATGTGCTTCGCGTGGATTTGAAGCTAACTCGTTTGTTTCGCATGCAGTTGAAGATAAGTCATGCATACCACAAGTATTTGAAGATAAACCATTTGATTCCCATGGATTTGAAGCTATGCCTTCTACTTCGCATTGATTTGGAGCTAAATCATGTGTTTCGCATGGATTTAAAGCTAACTCGTTGTTTCGCATGCAGTTGAAGCTAAATCATGTATAACACAAGTGTTTGAAGCTAAACCATTTGTTTTGCATGGATTCGAAGATAACCCTTCTACTTCGCATTGATTTGAAGGTAAATCATGTGTTGCGCATGGATTAGAAGCTAACTCGTTTGTATCGCATGCAGTTGAAGCTAAATCATGTATATCGCAAGTATTTGAAGCTAAACCATTTGTTTCGCATGGATCCGAAGATAATCCTTCTTTTTCGCATTGGTTTGAAGCTAAATCATGTGTTTCGCATGGATTTGAAGCTAACTCGTTTGTTTCGCATGCTGTTGAAGCTAAATCATGTATATCACAAGTGTTTGAAGCTAAACTATTTGTTTCCCATGGATTCGAAGATAACCCTTCTACTTCGCATTGGTTTGAAGCTAAATCATTTGTTTCGTATGGATTTGAAGCTAACTCGTTTGTTTCGCATGCTGTTGAAACTAAATCATGTATATCACAAGGATTTGAAGCTAAACCATTTGATTCCCATGGATTTGTAGCTATGCCTTCTACTTCGCATTGATTTGGAGCTAAATCATGTGTTTCGCATGGATTTAAAGCTAACTCGTTGTTTCGCATGCAGTTGAAGCTAAATCATGTATAACACAAGTGTTTGAAGCTAAACCATTTGTTTTGCATGGATTCGAAGATAACCCTTCTACTTCGCATTGATTTGTAGCTAAATCATGTGTTGCGCATGGATTAGAAGCTAACTCGTTTGTTTCGCATGCAGTTGAAGCTAAATCATGTATATCGCAAGTATTTGAAGCTAAACCATTTTAATCCCATGCATTTGAAGCTATGCCTTCTACTTCGCATTGATTTGATGCTAAATCATATGTCTCGCATGGATTTGAAGCTATCTCGTTTGTTTCGCATGCACTTGAATATAAATCAAGTATATCACAAGTATTTGAAGCTAAACCTTTGTTTCGCATGGATTCGAACATCAGCCTTCTGCTTCGCATTGATTTGGACCTAAATCATGTTTTTCGCATGGATTTGAAGCTAACTCGTTTATTTCGCATGCACTTGAAGCTGAACCATGTATATCACAAGTATTTGAAGCTAAACCGTTTGATTGGCATGGATTTGAAGCTAAGCCTTCTACTTCGCTTTAAATTGAAGCTAAATCATGTGTTTCGCATGGATTTGAAGCTAACACGTTTGTTTCGCATGCTGTTGAAGCTAAATCATGTATATCACAAGTATGTGAATCTAAACCATTTGTTTCCCATGGATTTGAAGCTATGCCTTCTACTTCGCATTGATTTGGAGATAAATCATGTGTTTCGCATGGATTTGAAGCTAACTCGTTTGTTTCGCTTGCTGTTGAAGCTAAATCAAGTATATCACAAGTATTTGAAGCAAAACCGTTTGATTCGCACGGATTTGATGATAACCAATCTAGTTCGCATTGATTTGAATTTAAATCATGTGCTTCGCGTTGGATTTGAAGCTAACTCGTTTCTTTCTCATGCAGTTGAAGATAAGTCAAGCATACCACAAGTATTTGAAGATAAACCATTTTATTCCCATGGATTTGAAGCTATGCCTTCTACTTCGCATTGATTTGGAGCTAAATCATGTGTTTCGCATGGATTTAAAGCTAACTCGTTGTTTCGCATGCAGTTGAAGCTAAATCATGTATAACACAAGTGTTTGAAGCTAAACCATTTGTTTCGCATGGATTCAAAGATAACCCTTCTACTTCGCATTGATTTGAAGCTAAATCATGTGTTGCGCATGGATTTGAAGCTAACTCGTTTGTTTCGCATGCACTTGAAGCTAAATCATGTATATCACAAGTGTTTCAAGCTAAATCATTTGGTTCGCATGGATTCGAAGATAACCCTTCTACTTCGCATTGATATTAAGCTAAATCATGTGTTTCGCATGGATTTGAAGCAAAGCCTTCTACTTCGCATTGATTTGGAGTTAAATCATGAGTTTCGCATGGATTTAAAGCTAACTCGTTGTTTCGCAAGCAGTTGAAGCTAAATCATGTATATCACAAGTGTTTGAAGCTAAACCATTTGATTAGCATGGATTCGAAGATCACACCTCTTCTTCGCATTGATTTGAAGATAATCATGTATTTCGCATGGATTTGAAGCTAACTCGTTTGTTTCGCATGCTGTTGAAGCTAAATCATGTATATCACAAGTGTTTGAAGCTAAATCATTTGTTTCGCATGGATTCGAAGATAATCCTTGTTTTTCGCATTGGTTTGAAGCTAAATCATTTGTTTCGCATGGATTTGAAGCTAACTCGTTTGTTTCGCATGCTGTTGAAACTAAATCATGTATATCACAAGTATTTGAAGCTAAACCATTTGATTCCCATGGATTTGTAGCTATGCCTTCTACTTCGCATTGATTTGGAGCTAAATAATGTGTTTCGCATGGATTTACAGCTAACTCGTTTGTTTCGCATGCTGTTGAAGCTAAATCATGTGTATCACAAGTATTTGAATATGGACCATTTGATTAGCATGGATTCGAAGATCACCACTCTTCTTCGCATTGATTTGAAGATAATCATGTGTTTCGCAAGTATTTGAAGCTAACTCGTTTGTTTCGCATGCAGTTGAAGCTAAATCATGTATATCACAAGTATTTGAAGCTAAACCATTTGTTTCGCATGGATTCGAACATCAGCCTTCTGCTTCGCATTGATTTGATGTTAAATCATATGTTTCGCATGGATTTGAAGCTAACTCGTTTGTTTCGCATGCTGTTGAAGCTAAATCAAGTATATCACAAGTATTTGAAGCAAAACCATTTGTTTGGCACGGATTTGATGATAACCCATCAAGTTCGCATTGATTTGAATTTAAATCATGTGCTTCGCGTGGATTTGAAGCTAACTCGTTTGTTTCGCATGCAGTTGAAGATAAGTCATGCATACCACAAGTATTTGAAGATAAATCATTTTATTCCCATGGATTTGAAGCTATGCCTTCTACTTCGCATTGATTTGGAGCTAAATCACGTGTTTCGCATGGATTTAAAGTTAACTCGTTGTTTCGCATGCAGTTGAAGCTAAATCATGTATAACACAAGTGTTTGAAGCTAAACCATTTGTTTTGCATGGATTCGAAGATAACCCTTCTACTTCGCATTGATTTGAAGGTAAATCATGTGTTGCGCATGGATTAGAAGCTAACTCGTTTGTATCGCATGCAGTTGAAGCTAAATCATGTATATCGCAAGTATTTGAAGCTAAACCATTTTATTCCCATGCATTTGAAGCTATGCCTTCTACTTCGCATTGATTTGATGTTAAATCATATGTCTCGCATGGATTTGAAGCTATCTCGTTTGTTTCGCATGCACTTGAATATAAATCAAGTATATCACAAGTATTTGAAGCTAAACCTTTGTTTCGCAAGGATTCGAACATCAGCCTTCTGCTTCGCATTGATTTGGACCTAAATCATGTTTTTCGCATGGATTTGAAGCTAACTCGTTCATTTCGCATGCACTTGAAGCTGAACCATGTATATCACAAGTATTTGAAGCTAAACCGTTTGATTGGCATGGATTTGAAGCTAAGCCTTCTACTTCGCTTTAAATTGAAGCTAAATCATGTGTTTCGCATGGATTTGAAGCTAACACGTTTGTTTCGCATGCTGTTGAAGCTAAATCATGTATATCACAAGTATGTGAATCTAAACCATTTGTTTCCCATGGATTTGAAGCTATGTCTTCTACTTCGCATTGATTTGGAGCTAAATCATGTGTTTCGCATGGATTTGAAGCTAACTCGTTTGTTTCGCTTGCTGTTGAAGCTAAATCAAGTATATCACAAGTATTTGAAGCAAAACCGTTTGATTCGCACGGATTTGATGATAACCCATCTAGTTCGCATTGATTTGAATTTAAATCATGTGCTTCGCGTGGATTTGAAGCTAACTCGTTTGTTTCGCATGCAGTTGAAGATAAGTCATGCATACCACAAGTATTTGAAGATAAATCATTTTATTCCCATGGATTTGAAGCTATGCCTTCTACTTCGCATTGATTTGGAGCTAAATCACGTGTTTCGCATGGATTTAAAGTTAACTCGTTGTTTCGCATGCAGTTGAAGCTAAATCATGTATAACACAAGTGTTTGATGCTAAACCATTTGTTTCGCATGGATTCAAAGATAACCCTTCTACTTCGCATTGATTTGAAGCTAAATCATGTGTTGCGCATGGATTTGAAGCTAACTCGTTTGTTTCGCATGCAGTTGAAGCTAAATCATGTATATCACAAGTGTTTGAAGCCAAATCATTTGTTTCGCATGGATTCGAAGATAGCTCTTCTACATCGCATTGACTTGAAGCTAAATCATGTGTTTCGCATGGATTTGAAGCAAAGCCTTCTACTTCGCATTGATTTGGAGTTAAATCATGTGTTTCGCATGGATTTAAAGCTAACTCGTTGTTTCGCAAGCAGTTGAAGCTAAATCATGTATATCACAAGTGTTTGAAGCCAAATCATTTGTTTCGCATGGATTCGAAGATAGCTCTTCTACTTCGCATTGACTTGAAGCTAAATCATGTGTTTCGCATGGATTTGAAGCAAAGCCTTCTACTTCGCATTGATTTGGAGTTAAATCATGTGTTTCGCATGGATTTAAAGCTAACTCGTTTGTTTCGCATGCAGTTGAAGATAAGTAATGCATATCACAAGTATTTGAAGATAAACCATTTGTTTCCCATGGATTTGAAGCTATGCCTTCTTCTTCGCATTGATTTGAAGCTAAATCATGTTTTTCGAATGGATTTGAAGCTAACTCGTTGTTTCGCATGCAGTTGAAGCTAAATCATGTATTACACAAGTGTTTGAAGCTAAACCATTTGTTTCGCATGGATTCAAAGATAACCCTTCTACTTCGCATTGATTTGAAGCTAAATCATGTGTTGCGCATGGATTTGAAGCTAACTCGTTTGTTTCGCATGCAGTTGAAGCTAAATCATGTATATCACAAGTATTTGAAGCTAAACCATTTTATTCACATGGATTTGAAGCTATGTCTTCTACTTCGCATTGATTTGATGTTAAATCATATGTCTCGCATGGATTTGAAGCTATCTCGTTTGTTTCGCATGCACTTGACTATAAATCAAGTATATCACAAGTATTTGAAGCTAAACCTTTGTTTCGCATGTATTCGAACATCAGCCTTCTGCTTCGCATTGATTTGGACCTAAATCATGTGTTTCGCATGGATTTGAAGCTAACTCGGTTATTTCGCATGCACTTGAAGCTAAATCATGTATATCACAATTTGTTTGAAGCTAAACCATTTGTTTTGCATGGATTCGAAGATAATCCTTCTTCTTCGCATTGATTTGAAGCTAAATCATGTGTTTCGCATGGATTTGAAACTAACTCGTTCGTGTCGCATGCAGTTGATGCTGAATCATGTATATCACAAGTATTTGCAGCTAAACCATTTGTTTCGCATGGATTCGTAGATAAGCCTTCTACTTCGCATCGATTTGAAGCTATATCATGTGTTTCGCATGGTTTTTGAAGCTAACTCGTTTGTTTCGCATGCAGTTGAAGCTAAATCATGTATATCACAAGTGTTTGAAGCTAAATCATTTGTTTCGCATGGATTCGAAGATAACCCTTCTACTTCGCATTGATTTGAAGCTAAATCATGTGTTTCGCATGGATTTGAAGCAAAGCCTTCTACTTCGCATTGATTTGGAGTTAAATCATGTGTTTCGCATGGATTTGAAGCTAACTCGTTTGTTTCGCATGCAGTTGAAGATAAGTAATGCATATCACAAGTATTTGAAGATAAACCATTTGATTCCCATGGATTTGAAGCTATGCCTTCTTTTTCGCATTGATTTGAAGCTAAATCATGCATTTCGCATGGATTTGAAGCTAACTCGTTTGTTTCGCATGCTGTTGAAGCTAAATCATGTATATCACAAGTGTTTGAAGCTAAATCATTTGTTTCGCATGAATTCGAAGATAACCCTTCTACTTCGCATTGATTTGAAGCTAAATCATGTTTTTCGCATGGATTTGAAGCAAAGCCTTCTACTTCGCATTGATTTGGAGTTAAATCATGAGTTTCGCATGGATTTAAAGCTAACTCGTTGTTTCGCAAGCAGTTGAAGCTAAATCATGTATATCACAAGTGTTTGAAGCTAAACCATTTGATTAGCATTGATTCGAAGATCACACCTCTTCTTCGCATTGATTTGAAGATAATCATGTGTTTCGCATGGATTTGAAGCTAACTCGTTTGTTTCGCATGCAGTTGAAGATAAGTAATGCATGTCACAAGTATTTGAAGATAATCCATTTGATTCCCATGGATTTGAAGCTATGCCTTCTTCTTCGCATTGATTTGAAGCTAAATCATGTATTTCGCATGGATTTGAAACTAGCTCGTTTGTTTCGCATGCTGTTGAAGCTAAATCATGTATATCACAAGTGTTTGAAGCTAAATCATTTGTTTCGCATGAATTCGAAGATAACCCTTCTACTTCGCATTGATTTGAAGCTAAATCATGTTTTTCGCATGGATTTGAAGCAAAGCCTTCTACTTCGCATTGATTTGAAGCTAAATCAAGTGTTGCGCATGGATTTGAAGCTAACTCGTTTGTTTCGCATTCAGTTGAAGCTAAATCATGTATATCACAAGTGTTTGATGCTAAATCATTTGTTTCGCATGGATTCGAAGATAACCCTTCTACTTCGCATTGATTTGAAGCTAAATCATGTGTTTCGCATGGATTTGAAGCAAAGCCTTCTACTTCGCATAGATTTGGAGTTAAATCATGTGTTTCGCATGGATTTAAAGCTAAATCATTGTTTCGCATGCAGTTGAAGCTAAATCATGTATATCACAAGTGTTTGAAGCTAAACCATTTGATTAGCATGGATTCGAAGATCTCCCTTCATCTTCGCATTGATTTGAAGATAATCATGTGTTTCGCATGTATTTGAAGCTAACTCGTTTGTTTCGCATGCTGTTGAAGATAAGTCATGCATATCACAGGTATTTGAAGATAAACCATTTGATTCCCATGGATTTGAAGCTATGCCTTCTACTTCGCATTGATTTGGAGCTAAATCATGTGTTTCGCATGGATTTAAAGCTAACTCGTTTGTTTCGCTTGCAGTTGAAGCTAAATCATGTATATCACAATTTGTTTGAAGCTAAACTATTTGTTTTGCATGGATTCGAAGATAATCCTTCTTCTTCGAATTGATTTGAAGCTAAATCATGTGTTTCGCATGGATTTGAAGCTAACTCGTTTGTTTCGCATGCAGTTGAAGCTAGATCATGTATATCACAAGTATTTGAAGCAAAACCATTTGATTGGCACGGATTTGATGATAATCCATCAAGTTCGCATTGATTTGAATTTAAATCATGTGCTTCGCGTGGATTTGAAGCTAACTCGTTTGTTTCGCATGCAGTTGAAGTTAAGTCATGCATACCACAAGTATTTGAAGATAAACCATTTGATACCCATGGATTTGAAGCTATGCCTTCTACTTCGCATTGATTTGGAGCTAAATCATGTTTTTCGCATGGATTTGAAGCTAACTCGTTGTTTCGCATGCAGTTGAAGCTAAATCATGTATAACACAAGTGTTTGAAGCTAAACCATTTGTTTCGCATGGATTCAAAGATAACCATTCTACTTCGCATTGATTTGAAGCTAAATCATGTGTTGCGCATGGATTTGAAGCTAACTCGTTTGTTTCGCATGCAGTTGAAGCTAAATCATGTATATCACAAGTGTTTGAAGCTAAATCATTTGTTTCGCATGGATTCGAAGATAACCCTTCTACTTCGCATTGATTCGAAGCTAAATCATGTGTTTCGCATGGATTTGAAGCAAAGCCTTCTACTTCGCATTGATCTGGAGTTAAATCATGTGTTTCGCATGGATTTAAAGCTAACTCGTTGTTTCGCAAGAAGTTGAAGCTAAATCATGTATATCACAAGTGTTTGTAGCTAAACCATTTGATTAGCATGGATTCGAAGATCACCCCTCTTCTTCGCATTGATTTGAAGATAATCATGTGTTTCGCATGGATTTGAAGCTAACTCGTTTGTTTCGCATGCAGTTGAAGATAAGTAATGCATGTCACAAGTATTTGAAGATAATCCATTTGATTCCCATGGATTTGAAGCTATGCCTTCTTCTTCGCATTGATTTGAAGCTAAATCATGTATTTCGCATGGATTTGAAACTAACTCGTTTGTTTCGCATGCTGTTGAAGCTAAATCATGTATATCACAAGTGTTTGAAGCTAAATCATTTGTTTCGCATGAATTCGAAGATAACCCTTCTACTTCGCATTGATTTGAAGCTAAATCATGTTTTTCGCATGGATTTGAAGCAAAGCCTTCTACTTCGCATTGATTTGAAGCTAAATCAAGTGTTGCGCATGGATTTGAAGCTAACTCGTTTGTTTCGCATTCAGTTGAAGCTAAATCATGTATATCACAAGTGTTTGATGCTAAATCATTTGTTTCGCATGGATTCGAAGATAACCCTTCTACTTCGCATTGATTTGAAGCTAAATCATGTGTTTCGCATGGATTTGAAGCAAAGCCTTCTACTTCGCATAGATTTGGAGTTAAATCATGTGTTTCGCATGGATTTAAAGCTAAATCATTGTTTCGCATGCAGTTGAAGCTAAATCATGTATATCACAAGTGTTTGAAGCTAAACCATTTGATTAGCATGGATTCGAAGATCTCCCTTCTTCTTCGCATTGATTTGAAGATAATCATGTGTTTCGCATGTATTTGAAGCTAACTCGTTTGTTTCGCATGCTGTTGAAGATAAGTCATGCATATCACAGGTATTTGAAGATAAACCATTTGATTCCCATGGATTTGAAGCTATGCCTTCTACTTCGCATTGATTTGGAGCTAAATCATGTGTTTCGCATGGATTTAAAGCTAACTCGTTTGTTTCGCATGCAGTTGAAGCTAAATCATGTATATCACAATTTGTTTGAAGCTAAACTATTTGTTTTGCATGGATTCGAAGATAATCCTTCTTCTTCGAATTGATTTGAAGCTAAATCATGTGTTTCGCATGGATTTGAAGCTAACTCGTTTGTTTCGCATGCAGTTGAAGCTAGATCATGTATATCACAAGTATTTGAAGCAAAACCATTTGATTGGCACGGATTTGATGATAATCCATCAAGTTCGCATTGATTTGAATTTAAATCATGTGCTTCGCGTGGATTTGAAGCTAACTCGTTTGTTTCGCATGCAGTTGAAGTTAAGTCATGCATACCACAAGTATTTGAAGATAAACCATTTGATACCCATGGATTTGAAGCTATGCCTTCTACTTCGCATTGATTTGGAGCTAAATCATGTTTTTCGCATGGATTTGAAGCTAACTCGTTGTTTCGCATGCAGTTGAAGCTAAATCATGTATAACACAAGTGTTTGAAGCTAAACCATTTGTTTCGCATGGATTCAAAGATAACCATTCTACTTCGCATTGATTTGAAGCTAAATCATGTGTTGCGCATGGATTTGAAGCTAACTCGTTTGTTTCGCATGCAGTTGAAGCTAAATCATGTATATCACAAGTGTTTGAAGCTAAATCATCTGTTTCGCATGGATTCGAAGATAACCCTTCTACTTCGCATTGATTTGAAGCTAAATCATGTGTTTCGCATGGATTTGAAGCAAAGCCTTCTACTTCGCATTGATTTGAAGATAATCATGTGTTTCGCAAGGATTTGTAGCTAACTCGTTTGTTTCGCATGCAGTTAAAGCTAAATCATGTATATCACAAGTGTTTGTAGCTAAATCATTTGTTTCGCATGGATTCGAAGATAACCCTTCTACTTCGCATTGATTAGAAGCTAAATCATGTGTTTCGCATGGATTTCAAGCAAAGCCTTCTACTTCTCATTGATTTGGAGTTAAATCATGTGTTTCGCAT
Organism: Megalopta genalis; assembly: GCF_051020955.1. Lineage (NCBI taxonomy): Eukaryota > Metazoa > Arthropoda > Insecta > Hymenoptera > Halictidae > Megalopta > Megalopta genalis. Next base: position 62,486 of record NW_027476515.1, on the reverse strand, counting down.
GGATTTAAAGCTAACTCGTTGTTTCGCATGCAGTTGAAGCTAAATCATGTATATCACAAGTGTTTGAAGCTAAACCATTTGTTTCGCATGGACTCGAAGATAACCCTTCTACTTCGCATTGATTTGAAGCTAAATCATGTGTTGCGCATGGATTAGAAGCTAACCCGTTTGTTTCGCATGCAGTTGAAGCTAAATCATGTATATCACAAGTGTTTGAAGCTAAACCATTTTATTCCCATGGATTTGAAGCTATGCCTTCTACTTCGCATTGATTTGATGTTAAATCATATGTCTCGCATGGATTTGAAGCTAACTCGTTTGTTTCGCATGCAGTTGATGCTCAATCATGTATATCACAAGTATTTGCAGCTAAACCATTTGTTTCGCATGGATTCGTAGATAAGCCTTCTACTTCGCATTGATTTGAAGCTAAATCATGTGTTTCGCATGGATTTGAAGCTAACTCGTTTGTTTCGCATACTGTTGAAGCTAAATCATGTATATCACAAGTATTTGAAGCTAAACCATTTGATTCCCATGGATTTGAAGCTATGCCTTCTACTTCGCATTGATTTGGAGATAAATCATGTGTTTCGCATGGATTTAAAGCTAACTCGTTTGTTTCGCGTGCAGTTGAAGCTAAATCAAGCATATCACAAGTATTTGAAGCTAAACCATTTGCTTCGCATGGATTCGAAGATCAGCCTTCTGCTTCGCATTGATTTGATGTGAAATCATATGTTTCGCATGGATTTGAATCTATCTCGTTTGTTTCGCACGCACTTGAATCTAAATCAAGTATATCACAAGTATTTGAAGGTAAACCGATTCATTCGCATGGATTTGGAGCTAAGCCGTCTACCTCGCATTGATTTGAAGATAAATCATGTGTTTCGCTTCGGTTAGAAGCTAACTCGTTTGTTTAGCATGCACTTGAAGCTAAATCATGTATATCACAAGTATTAGAAGCTAAACATTTTGTTTCGCATGGGTTTGAAGCTAAGCATTCTTCGTCGCATTGATTTGAAGCTGAATCATGTGTTTCGCTTGATTTTGAAACTATGCCTTCGACCTCGCACTGATATGAAGCTAAATCATGTGTTTCGCTTCGAATTGAAGCTACCTAGCTTATGTCGCATGAATTTGAAGTTAAATCATGTATATCACAAGTATTTGAAGCTAAACCGTTTGATTGGCACGGATTTGAAGCTAAGCCTTCTTCTTCGCATTGATTTGCAGCCAAATCGTATGTTTCGCATGGATTTGAATCTAACTCGTTTCTTTTGCATGGAGTTGAATCTAAATCATGTATATCACAAGTATTTGAAGCTAAACCATTTGTTTCGCATGGATTTGAAAATCAGCCTTCTACTTCGCATTGTTTTGAAGCTGAATCCTGTGTTTCGCATGGATTTGAAGCTAACTCGTTTGTTTCGCATGCAGTTGAAGCTAAATCATGTATATCACAAGTGTTTGAAGCTAAACCACTTGTTTCGCATGGATTCGAAGATAACCCTTCTACTTCGCATTGATTTGAAGCTAAATCATGTGTTTCGCATGGATTTGAAGCTAACTCGTTTGTTTCGCGTGCAGTTGAAGCTAAATCATGTATATCACATGTATTTGAAGCTAAACTATTTGTTTCGCATGGATTCGAAGATCAGCCTTCTGCTTCGCATTGATTTGATGTTAAATCATATTTTTCGCACGCAGTTGAAACTAACTCGTTTGTTTCGCATGCAGTTGAAGGTAAACCATGTATATCACAAGTATTTGATGCTAAACCGTTTGTTTGACATGGATTTGAAGCTATGCCTCTTACTTCGCATTGATTTGGAGCTAAATCATGTGTTCCGCATGGATTTAAAGCTAACTCGTTTGTTTCGCATGCAGTTGAAGCTAAACCATGTATATCACAAGTATTTGAAGCTAAACCGTTTGATTCGCATTGATTTGAAGCTAAGCCTTCTACCTCGCATTGATTTGAAGATAAATCATGTGTTTCGCTTGGATTTGAAGCTAACTCGTTTATTTCGCACGCACTTGAATCTAAATCAAGTATATCACAAGTATTTGAAGCTAAACCGTTTGATTCGCATGGATTTGAAGTTAAGCCTTCTACTTCGCATTGATTTGAAGCTATATCATGCGATCCGCTTGGATTTTAAGCTAACTAGTTTTTATCACATGCAGCTGAAGGTAAATCATGTATATCACAAGTATTTGAAGCTAAACGATTTGTTTCGCATGGATTTGAAGATATGCCCTCTACTTCGCATTGATTTGCAGCTAAATCATGTGCTTCGTATGGATTTTAAGCTAACTCGTTTGTTTCGCCTGCATTTCAAGCTATATCACTTCTATTCACAAGTATGTGAAGCTAAATCATTCGTTTCCCATGGATTTAATGCTATGCCTTCTACTTCGCATTGATTTGGAGTTAAATCATGTGTTTTGCTTGGATTTGAAGCTAACTCGTTTCTTTCGCATGCAGTTGAAGCGAAATCATGTATATCATAAGTATTTGAAGCTAAACCAATTGTTTCGCATGGATGCGAAGATGACCCTTCTACTTCGCATTGATTTGGAGTTAAGCCATGTGTTTCGCATGGATTTCAAGCTAACTCGTTTGTTTCGCATGCTGTTGAAGCTAAATCATGTATATCACAAGTATTTGAATCTGAACCATTTGATTCGCATGGATACGAAGATCAGCCTTCATCTTCGCATTGATTTGAAGCTGAATCATGTGTTTCGCATGGATTTGAATCTACCTCGTTTGTTTCGCATGCACTTGAATATAAATCAAGCATATCACAAGAATTTGAAGCTAAACCGTTTGATTCGCATGAATTTGAAGCTAAATCATGTGGTTCGCATGGACTTGAAGCCAACTCGTTCGTTTCGCATGCAGTGGAAGCTAAATCATGTACATCACAAGTAGTTGAAGCTAAACCATTTGTTTCGCATGGATTCGTAGCTCTGCCTCCTACTTCGCATTGATTTAGAGCTAAATCATGTGTTTCGCATGGATTTAAAGCTAACTCGATTGTTTCGCATGCAGTTGAAGCTAAATCATGTATATCACAAGTGTTTGAAGCTAAACCATTTGTTTCGCATGGATTCGAAGATAACCCTCCTACTTCGCATTGATTTGAAGCTAAATCATGTGTTTCGCATGGATTTGAAGCTAACTCGTTTGTTTCGCGTGCTGTTGAAGCTAACTCATGTATATCACAAGTATTTGAAGCTAAACCATTTGATTCCCATGGATTTGAAGCTATGCCTTCTACTTCGCATCGATTTTGAGTTAAATCATGTGTTCCGCATGGATTTAAAGCTAACTCGTTTGTTTCGCATGCAGTTGAAACTAAACCATGTATATCACAAGTATTTGATGCTAAACCGTTTGTTTGGCATGGATTAGAAGCTATGCCTCCTACTTCGCATTGATTTGGAGCTAAATCATGTGTTCCGCATGGATTTAAAGCTAACTCTTTTGTTTCGCATGCAGTTGAAGCTAAGTCATGTATATCACAAGTGTTTGAAGCTAAACCATTTGTTTCGCATGGATTCGAATATAACCTTCCTACTTCGCATTGATTTGAAGCTAAATCATGTGTTTCGCATGCATTTGAAGCTAACTCGATTGTTTCGCATGCAGTTGAAGCTAAGTCATGTATATCAAAAGTGGTTGTAGCTAAACCATTTGTTTCGCATGGATTCGAAGATAACCTTTCTACTACGCATTGATTTGAAGCTAAATCATGTGTTTCTCATGGATTTGAAGCTAACTGGTTTGTTTCGCATGCAGTTGAAGCTAAATCATGTATATCACAAGTATTTAAAGCTAAACCATTTGTTTGGCATGAATATTAAGCTAAACCATGTGTTTCGCATGAATTTGTCGATAAATCATGTGTTTCGCTTGGCTATGAATCTAACTTGTTTGTTTCTTATGCAGTTGAAGCTAAATCATGTATATCACAAGTGTTTGAAGCTAAACCATTTGATTCGCACGGATTTGATGATAACCCTTCTAGTTTGCATTGATTTGAATTTAAAGCATGTGTTTCGCATGGATTTGAAGCTAACTCGTTTGTTTCGCATGCAGTTGAAGCTAAATCATGTATATCACAAGTGTTTGAAGCTAAACCGTTTGATTCGCATGGATTTGAAGATCTGCCTTCTACTTCGCATTGATTTGAAGCTAAATCATGTGTTTCGCATGGATTTGAAGCTAACTCGTTTGTTTCGCATGCATTTGGAGCTAAGTCATGAATATCACAAGTATTTGAAAATAAACCATTTTATTCCCATGGATTTGAAGCTATGCCTTCTACTTCGCATTGATTTGGAGCTAAATCATGTGTTTCGCATGGATTTAAAGCTAACTCGTATGTTTCGCATGCAGTTGAAGCTAAATCATGTATATCACAAGTGTTTGAAGCTAAACCATTTGATTCGCACGGATTTGATGATAACCCTTCTAGTTTGCATTGATTTGAATTTAAAGCATGTGTTTCGCATGGATTTGAAGCTAACTCGTTTGTTTCGCATGCAGTTGAAGCTAAATCATGTATATCACAAGTATTTGAAGCTAAACCATTTGTTTCGCATGGATTTGAAAATCAGCCTTCTACTTCGCATTGATTTGAAGCTGAATCCTGTGTTTCGCATGGATTTGAAGCTAATTCGTTTGTTTCGCATGTAGTTGAAGCTAAATCATGTATATCACAAGTATTTGAAGCTAAACTATTTGGTTCGCATCTATTCGAAGATCAGCCTTCTGCTTCGCATTGATTTGATGTTAAATCATATGTTTCGCATGGATTTGAAGCTATCTCGTTTGTTTCGCATGCTGTTGAATCTAAATCATGTATATCACAAGTATTTGAATATGAACCATTTGATTAGCATGGATTCGAAGATAATCCTTCTACTTCGCATTGATTTGATGTTAAATCATATGTTTCGCATGGATTTGAAGCTATCTCGTTTGTTTCGCATGCACTTGAATCTAAATCATGTATATCACAAGTATTTGAAGCTAAACCATTTGTTTCGCATGGATTCGAAAATCAGCCTTCTGCTTCGCATTGATTTGAAGCTAAATCATGTGTTTCGCATGGATTTCAAGCTATATGACTTCTATTCACAAGTATGTGAAGCTAAATCATTCGTTTCCCATGGATTTAAAGCTATGCCTTCTACTACGCATTGATTTGGAGTTAAATCATGTGTTTCGCATGCATTTGAGGCTAACTCGTTTGTTTCGCATGCAGTTGAAGTTAAATCATGTATATCACAAGTATTTGAAGCTAAACGATTTGTTTCGCATGGATTTGAAGATATGCCCTCTACTTCGCATTGATGTGCAGCTAAATCATGTGCTTCGTATGGATTTTAAGCGAACTCGTTTGTTTCGCATGCAGTTGAATCTAAATCATGTTTATCACAAGTCTTTGAAGCTAAACCATTTGTATCGCATGGATTTGAAGCTAAGCCTTCTACTTCGCATTGATTTGAAGTTAAATCATGTGTTTTGCTTGGATTTGAAGCTAACTCGTTTCTTTCGCATGCAGTTGAAGCGAAATCATGTATATCATAAGTATTTGAAACTAAACCAATTGTTTCGCATGGATGCGAAGATGACCCTTCTACTTCGCATTGATTTGAAGTTAAGTCATGTGTTTTGCATGGATTTCAAGCTAACTCGTTTGTTTCGCATGCTGTTGAAGCTAAATCATGTATATCACAAGTATTTGAATCTGAACCATTTGATTCGCATGGATTCGAAGATCAGCCTTCATCTTCGCATTGATTTGAAGCTAAATCATGTGTTTCGCATGGATTTGAATCTACCTCGTTTGTTTCGCATGCACTTGAACATAAATCAAGCATATCACAAGTATTTGAAGCTAAACCGTTTGATTCGCATGGATTTGAAGCTAAGCCTTCTACTTCGCATTGATTTGAAGCTATATCATGTGTTCCGCTTGGATTTTAAGCTAACTCGTTTGTATCACATGCAGTTGAAGTTAAATCATGTATATCACAAGTATTTGAAGCTAAACGATTTTATTTCGCATGGATTTGAAGATATGCACTCTACTTCGCATTGATTTGCAGCTAAATCATGTGCTTCGTATGGATTTTAAGCTAACTCGTTTGTTTCGCATGCAGTTGAAGCTAAATTATGTATATCACAAGCATTTGAAGCTAAACCGTTTGTTTCGCATGGACTTCAAACCACGCCTTCTACTTCGCATTGATTTGAAGCTAAATAATTTGTTTCGCTTGGATTTGAAGCTAAGCCTTGTACTTCGCATTGATTTGAAGCTAAATCATGTGTTTCGCATGGATTTAAAGCTAACTCGTTTGTTTCGCATGCAGTTGAAGCTAAATCATGTATATCACAGGTCTTTGAAGCTAAACCATTTGTTTCGCATGTATTTGAAGCTAACTCGTTTGTTTCGCATGCTGTTGAATCTAAATCATGCATATCACAAGTATTTGAATCTGAACCATTTGATTAGCATGGATTCGAAGATGACCCTTCTACTTCGCATTGATTTGGAGTTAAATCATGTGTTTCGCATGGATTTGAATCTATCTCGTTTGTTTCGCATGCACTTGAATATAAATCAAGCATATCACAAGTATTTGAAGCTAAACCGTTTGATTCGCATGGATTTGAAGCTAAACCTTCTACCTCGCATTGATTTGAAGATAAATCATGTGTTTCGCTTTGATTTGAAGCTAACTCGTTTGTTTCGTACGCACTTGAATCTAAATCAAGTATATCACAAGTATTTGAAGCTAAACCGTTTGATTCGCATGGATTTGAAGCTAAGCCTTCTACTTCGCATTGATTTGAAGCTAAATCATGTGTTTCGCATGGATTTGAAGCTAACTCGTTTGTTTCGCCTGCATTTCAAGCTATATCACATCTATTCACAATATGTGAAGCTAAATCATTCGTTTCCCATGGATTTAAAGCTATGCCTTCTACTTCGCATTGATTTGGAGTTAAATCATGTGTTTCGCATGGATTTGAGGCTAGCTCGTTTGTTACGCATGCAGTTGAATCTAAATCAAGTATATCACAAGTATTTGAAGCTAAACCGTTTGATTCGCATGGATTTGAAGCTAAGCCTTCTACTTCGCAATGATTTGAAGCTAAATCATGTGTTTCGCATGGATTTGAAGCTAACTCGTTTGTTTCGCCTGCATTTCAAGCTATATCACATCTATTCACAATATGTGAAGCTAAATCATTCGTTTCCCATGGATTTAAAGCTATGCCTTCTTCTTCGCATTGATTTGAAGCTAAATCATGTGTTTCGCATGGATTTGAAGCTAACTCGTTTGTTTCGCATGCAGTAGAAGCTAAATCATGTATATCACAAGTATTTGAAGCTAAACGATTTTATTTCGCATGGATTTGAAGATATGCCCTCTACTTCGCATTGATTTGCAGCTAAATCATGTGCTTCGTATGGATTTTAAGCTAACTCGTTTGTTTCGCATGCAGTTGAAGCTAAATTATGTATATCACAAGCATTTGAAGCTAAACCGTTTGTTTCGCATGGACTTCAAACCACGCCTTCTACTTCGCATTGATTTGAAGCTAAATAATTTGTTTCGCTTGGATTTGAAGCTAAGCCTTGTACTTCGCATTGATTTGAAGCTAAATCATGTGTTTCGCATGGATTTAAAGCTAACTCGTTTGTTTCGCATGCAGTTGAAGCTAAATCATGTATATCACAGGTCTTTGAAGCTAAACCATTTGTTTCGCATGTATTTGAAGCTAACTCGTTTGTTTCGCATGCTGTTGAATCTAAATCATGCATATCACAAGTATTTGAATCTGAACCATTTGATTAGCATGGATTCGAAGATGACCCTTCTTCTTCGCGTTGATTTGAAGCTAAATCATGTGTTTCGCATGGATTTGAAGCTAACTCGTTTGTTTCGCATGCAGTTGAATGTAAATCATGTATATCACAAGTATTTGAAGCTAAACCATTTGATTCCCATGGATTTAAAGCTATGCCTTCTACTTCGCATTGATTTGGAGTTAAATCATGTGTTTCGCATCGATTTGAATCTATCTCGTTTGTTTCGCATGCACTTGAATATAAATCAAGCATATCACAAGTATTTGAAGCTAAACCGTTTGATTCGCATGGATTTGAAGCTAAACCTTCTACCTCGCATTGATTTGAAGATAAATCATGTGTTTCGCTTGGATTTGATGCTAACTTGTTTGTTTCGTACGCACTTGAATCTAAATCAAGTATATCACAAGTATTTGAAGCTAAACCGTTTGATTCGCATGGATTTGAAGCTAAGCCTTCTACTTCGCATTGATTTGAAGCTAAATCATGTGTTTCGCATGGATTTGAAGCTAACTCGTTTGTTTCGCCTGCATTTCAAGCTATATCACATCTATTCACAATATGTGAAGCTAAATCATTCGTTTCCCATGGATTTAAAGCTATGCCTTCTACTTCCCATTGATTTGGAGTTAAATCATGTGTTTCGCATGGATTTGAGGCTAGCTCGTTTGTTACGCATGCAGTTGAAGCGAAATCATGTATATCATAAGTATTTGAAGCTAAACCATTTGTTTCGCATGGATTCGATGATAACCCTTCTACTTCGCATTGATTTGAAGCTAAAGCAAGTGTTTCGCATGGATTTGAATCTAACTCGTTTGTTTCGCATGCACTTGAATCTAAATCATGTATATCACAAGTATTTGAAGCTAAACCGTTTGATTCGCATGGATTTGAAGCTAAGCCTTCTAACTCGCACTGATTTGAAGATAAATCATGTGTTTCGCTTGGATTTGAAGCTAACTCGTTTGTTTCTCATGCACTTGAATCTAAATCAAGTATATCACAAGTATTTGAAGCTAAACAGTTTCATTCGCATGGATTTGAAGCTAAGCCTTCTACTTCGCATTGATTTGAAGATAAATCATGTGTTTCGCTTGGATTTGAAGATCAGCCTTCTACTTCGCATTGATTTGTAGCTAAATAATGTGTTTCGCTTGGGTTTTAAGCTAACTCATTTGTTTCACATGCAGTTGAAGTTAAATCATGAATATCACAAGTATTTGAAGCTAAACGATTTGTTTCGCATGGATTTGAATATAAGCCTCCTATTTCGCATTGATTTGAAGCTAAATCATGTGTTTCGCATGGATTTAAAGCGAACTCTTTTATTTCGCATGCAGTTGAAGCTAAATCATGTGTATCACAGGTCTTTGAAGTTAAACCATTTGTTTCGCATGGATTCGAAGATAACCCTTCTACTTCGCATTGATTTGAAGATAAATAATGTGTTTCGCTTGGATTTGAAGCAAACTCGTTTGTATCGCACGCACTTGAATTTAGATCAAGTATATCACAAGTATTTGAAGCTAAACCGTTTGATTCGCATGGATCTGAAGCTAAGCCTTCTACTTCGCATTGATTTGAAGACAAATCATGTGTTTCGCTTGGATTTTAAGCTAACTCGTTTGTTTCACATGTAGTTGAAGCTAAATCACGTATATCACAAGTGTTTGAAGCTAAACCATTTGTTTTGGATGGATTCGAAGATCAGCCTTCTGCTTCGCATTGATTTGATGATAAATGATATCTTTCGCATGGATTTGAAGCTATTTCGACGTTTCGCATGCACTTGAATCTAAATCATGTATATCACAAGTATTTGAAGCTAAACCATTTGATTCCCATGGATTTAAAGCTATGCCTTCTACTTCGCATTGATTTGGAGTTAAATCATGTGTTTCGCATGGATTTGAATCTATCTCGTTTGTTTCGCATGCACTTGATTATAAATCAAGCATATCACAAGTATTTGAAGCTAAACCTTTTTATTTGAATGGATTTGAACCTAAGCCTTCTACCTCGCATTGATTTGAACATAAATCATGTGTTTTGCTTGGATTTGAAGCTAACTCGTTTGTGTCGCCTGCATTTCAAGCTATATCACTTCTATTCACAATATGTGAAGCCAAATCATTCGTTTCCCATGGATTTAAAGCTATGCCTTCTACTTCGCATTGATTTGGTGTTAAATCATGTGTTTCGCATGGATTTGAGGCTAGCACGTTTGTTTGGCATGCAGTTGAAGCTAAATCATGTATATCACAATTTGTTTGAAGCTACACCATTTGTTTTGCATGGATTCGAAGATAATCCTTCTACTTCGCATTGACTTGAAGCTAAATCATGTGTTTCGCATGGATTTAAAGCGAACTCATTTGTTTCGCATGCAGTTGAAGCTAAATCATGTGTATCACAGGACTTTGAAGCTAAACCATTTGTTTCGTATGGATTCGAAGATAACCCTTCTACTTCGCATTGATTTCAAGATAAATAATGTGTTTCGCTTGGATTTGAAGCAAACTCGTTTGTATCGCACGCACTTGAATCTAGATGAAGTATATCACAAGTATTTGAAGCTAAACCGTTTGATTCGCATGGATCTGAAGCTAAGCCTTCTACTTCGCATTGATTTGAAGACAAATCATGTGTTTCGCTTGGATTTTAAGCTAACTCATTTGTTTCACATGCAGTTGAAGTTAAATCATGAATATCACAAGTATTTGAAGCTAAACGATTTGTTTCGCATGGATTTGAATATAAGACTCCTATTTCGCATTGATTTGAAGCTAAATCATGTGTTTCGCATGGATTTAAAGCGAACTCTTTTATTTCGCATGCAGTTGAAGCTAAATCATGTGTATCACAGGTCTTTGAAGTTAAACCATTTGTTTCGCATGGATTCGAAGATAACCCTTCTACTTCGCATTGATTTCAAGATAAATAATGTGTTTCGCATGGATTTGAATCTAACTCGTTTGTTTCGCATGCACTTGAATCTAAATCATGTATATCACAAGTATTTGAAGCTAAACCGTTTGATTCGCATGGATTTGAAGCTAAGCCTTCTACCTCGCACTGATTTGAAGATAAATCATGTGTTTCGCTTGGATTTGAAGCTAACTCGTTTGTTTCTCATGCACTTGAATCTAAATCAAGTATATCACAAGTATTTGAAGCTAAACAGTTTCATTCGCATGGATTTGAAGCTAAGCCTTCTACTTCGCATTGATTTGAAGATAAATAATGTGTTTCGCTTGGGTTTTAAGCTAACTCATTTGTTTCACATGCAGTTGAAGTTAAATCATGAATATCAAAAGTATTTGAAGCTAAACGATTTGTTTCGCATGGATTTGAATATAAGCCTCCTATTTCGCATTGATTTGAAGCTAAATCATGTGTTTCGCATGGATTTAAAGCGAACTCTTTTATTTTGCATGCAGTTGAAGCTAAATCATGTGTATCACAGGTCTTTGAAGTTAAACCATTTGTTTCGCATGGATTCGAAGATAACCCTTCTACTTCGCATTGATTTGAAGATAAATAATGTGTTTCGCTTGGATTTGAAGCAAACTCGTTTGTATCGCACGCACTTGAATTTAGATCAAGTATATCACAAGTATTTGAAGCTAAACCGTTTGATTCGCATGGATCTGAAGCTAAGCCTTCTACTTCGCATTGATTTGAAGACAAATCATGTGTTTCGCTTGGATTTTAAGCTAACTCGTTTGTTTCACATGCAGTTGAAGCTAAATCACGTATATCACAAGTGTTTGAAGCTAAACCATTTGTTTTGGATGGATTCGAAGATCAGCCTTCTGCTTCGCATTGACTTGAAGCTAAATCATGTGTTTCGCATGGATTTAAAGCGAACTCATTTGTTTCGCATGCAGTTGAAGCTAAATCATGTGTATCACAGGACTTTGAAGCTAAACCATTTGTTTCGTATGGATTCGAAGATAACCCTTCTACTTCGCATTGATTTCAAGATAAATAATGTGTTTCGCTTGGATTTGAAGCAAACTCGTTTGTATCGCACGCACTTGAATCTAGATCATGTATATCACAAGTATTTGAAGCTAAACCGTTTGATTCGCATGGATCTGAAGCTAAGCCTTCTACTTCGCATTCATTTGAAGACAAATCATGTGTTTCGCTTGGATTTTAAGCTAACTCATTTGTTTCACATGCAGTTGAAGTTAAATCATGAATATCACAAGTATTTGAAGCTAAACGATTTGTTTCGCATGGATTTGAATATAAGACTCCTATTTCGCATTGATTTGAAGCTAAATCATGTGTTTCGCATGGATTTAAAGCGAACTCTTTTATTTCGCATGCAGTTGAAGCTAAATCATGTGTATCACAGGTCTTTGAAGTTAAACCATTTGTTTCGCATGGATTCGAAGATAACCCTTCTACTTCGCATTGATTTGAAGATAAATAATGTGTTTCGCTTGGATTTGAAGCTAACTCGTTTGTATCGCACGCACTTGAATCTAAACCAAGTATATCAGAAGTATTTGAAGCCAAACCGTTTGATTCGCATGGATCTGAAGCTAAGCCTTCTACTTCGCATTGATTTGAAGACAGATCATTTGTTTCGCTTGGATTTTAAGCTAACTCATTTGTTTCACATGCAGTTGAAGCTAAATCATGTATAACACAAGTATTTGAATCTGAATCATTTGATTAGCATGGATTCGAAGATCAGCCTTCTGCTTCGCATTGATTTGATGTTAAATGATATGTTTCGCATGGACTTGAAGCTATTTCGACGTTTCGCATGCACTTGAATCTAAATCATGTATATCACAAGTATTTGAAGCTAAACCATTTGATTCCCATGGATTTGAAGCTATGCCTTCTACTTCGCATTGATTTGGAGCTAAATCATGTGTTTCGCATGGATTTGAAGCTAACTCGTTAGTTTCGCATGCTCTTGAAGCTAAATCATGTATATCACAAGTATTTGAAGCTGAACCACTTGTTTCGCAGGGATTTGAAGCTAAGCCTTCTACTTCGCATTGATTTGAAGATAAATCATGTGTTTCGCTTGGATTTGAAGCTAACTCGTTTGTTTCGCATGCATTTGGAGCTAAGTCATGAATATCACAAGTATTTGAAAATAAACCATTTGAATCCCATGGATTTGAAGCTATGCCTTCTACTTCGCATTGATTTAGAGCTAAATCATGTGTTTCGCATGGATTTAAAGCTAACTCGTATGTTCTGCATGCAGTTGAAGCTAAATCATGTATATCACAAGTGTTTGAAGCTAAACCATTTGATTCGCACGGATTTGATGATAACCCTTCTAGTTTGCATTGATTTGTATTTAAAGCATGTGTTTCGGATGGATTTCAAGCTAACTCGTTTGTTTCGCATGCACTTGAAGATAGGTCATGCATATCACAAGTGTTTGAAGCTAAACCGTTTGATTCGCATGGATTTGAAGATCTGCCTTCTACTTCGCATTGATTTGAAGCTACATCATGTGTTTCCCATGGATTTGAAGCTAACTCGTTAGTTTCGCATGCTGTTGAAACTAAATCATGTATATCACAAGTATTTGAAGCTGAACCACTTGTTTCGCAGGGATTTGAAGCTAAGCCTCCTACTTCGCATTGATTTGAAGATAAATCATGTGTTTCGCTTGGATTTGAAGCTACCTCGTTTGTTGCGCATGCATTTGAAGCTAAGTCATGAATATCACGAGTATTTGAAAATGAACCATTTGATTCCCATGGATTTGAAGCTATGCCTTCTACTTCGCATTGATTTGGAGCTAAATCATGTGTTTCGCATGGATTTAAAGCTAGCTCGTATGTTTCGCTTGCAGTTGAAGCTAAATCATGTATATCACAAGTGTTTGAAGCTATACCATTTGATTCGCACGGATTTGATGATAACCCTTCTAGTTTGCATTGATTTGAATTTAAAGCATGTGTTTCGCATGGATTTGAAGCTAACTCGTTTGTTTCGCATGCAGTTGAAGATAAGTCATGCATATCACAAGTATTTGAAAATAAACCATTTGATTCCCATGGATTTGAAGCTATGCCTTCTACTTCGCATTGATTTTGAGCTAAATCATGTGTTTCGCATGGATTTAAAGCTAACTCGTATGTTTCGCATGCAGTTGAAGCTAAATCATGTATATCACAAGTATTTGAATATGAACCATTTGATTAGCATGGATTCGAAGATCACCCTTCTTCTTCGCATTGATTTGAAGCTAAATCATGTGTTTCGCATGGATTGAAGCTATCTCGTTTGTTTCGCATGCACTTGAATATAAATCAAGTATATCACAAGTATTTGAAGCTGAACCACTTGTTTCGCAGGGATTTGAAGCTAAGCCTTCTACTTCGCATTGATTTGAAGATAAATCATGTGTTTCGCATGGATTTAAAGCTAACTCGTATGTTTCGCATGCAGTTGAAGCTAAATCATGTATATCACAAGTGTTTGAAGCTAAACCGTTTGATTCGCATGGATTTGAAGATCTGCCTTCTACTTCGCATTGATTTGAAGCTAAATCATGTGTTTCGCATGGATTTGAAGCTAACTCGTTAGTTTCGCATGCTGTTGAAGCTAAATCATGTATATCACAAGTATTTGAAGCTGAACCACTTGTTTCGCAGGGATTTGAAGCTAAGCCTTCTACTTCGCATTGAATTGAAGATAAATCATGTGTTTCGCTTGGATTTGAAGCTAAGTCGTTTGTTTCGCATGCATTTGAAGCTAAGTCATGAATATCACAAGTATTTGAAAATAAACCATTTGATTCCCATGGATTTGAAGCTATGCCTTCTACTTCGCATTGATTTGGAGCTAAATCATGTGTTTCGCATGGATTTAAAGCTAACTCGTATGTTTCGCATGCAGTTGAAGCTAAATCATGTATATCACAAGTGTTTGAAGATAACCATTTGATTCGCACGGATTTGATGATAACCCTTCTAGTTTGCATTGATTTGAATTTAAAGCATGTGTTTCGCATGGATTTGAAGCTAACTCGTTTGTTTCGCATGCAGTTGAAGATAAGTCATGCATATCACAAGTATTTGAAAATAAACCATTTGATTCCCATGGATTTGAAGCTATGCCTTCTACTTCGCATTGATTTTGAGCTAAATCATGTGTTTCGCATGGATTTAAAGCTAACTCGTATGTTTCGCATGCAGTTGAAGCTAAATCATGTATATCACAAGTATTTGAATATGAACCATTTGATTAGCATGGATTCGAAGATCACCCTTCTTCTTCGCATTGATTTGAAGCTAAATCATGTGTTTCGCATGGATTGAAGCTATCTCGTTTGTTTCGCATGCACTTGAATATAAATCAAGTATATCACAAGTATTTGAAGCTGAACCACTTGTTTCGCAGGGATTTGAAGCTAAGCCTTCTACTTCGCATTGATTTGAAGATAAATCATGTGTTTCGCATGGATTTAAAGCTAACTCGTATGTTTCGCATGCAGTTGAAGCTAAATCATGTATATCACAAGTATTTGAAGCTGAACCACTTGTTTCGCACGGATTTGAAGCTAAGCCTTCTACTTCGCATTGATTTGAAGATAAATCATGTGTTTCGCTTGGATTTGAAGCTAACTCGTTTGTTTCGCATGCATTTGAAACTAAGTCAAGAATATCACAAGTATATGAATATAAACCATTTGATTCCCATGGATTTGAAGCTATGCCTTCTACTTCGCATTGATTTGGAGCTAAATCATGTGTTTCGCATGGATTTAAAGCTAACTCGTATGTTTCGCATGCAGTTGAAGCTAAATCATGTATATCACAAGTGTTTGAAGCTAAACCAATTGATTCGCACGGATTTGATGATAACCCTTCTAGTTTGCATTGATTTGAATTTAAAGCATGTGTTTCGCATGGATTTGAAGCTAACTCGTTTGTTTCGCATGCAGTTGAAGATAAGTCATGCATATCACAAGTATTTGAAAATAAACCATTTGATTCCCATGGATTTGAAGCTATGCCTTCTACTTCGCATTGATTTGGAGCTAAATCATGTGTTTCGCATGGATTTAAAGCTAACTCGTTTGTTTCGCATGCAGTTGAAGCTAAATCATGTATATCACAAGTGTTTGAAGCTAAACCGTTTGATTCGCATGGATTTGAAGATCTGCCTTCTACTTCGCATTGATTTGAAGCTAAATCATGTGTTTCGCATGGATTTGAAGCTAACTCGTTAGTTTCGCATGCTGTTGAAGCTAAATCATGTATATCACAAGTATTTGAAGCTGAACCACTTGTTTCGCAGGGATTTGAAGCTAAGCCTTCTACTTCGCATTGAATTGAAGATAAATCATGTGTTTCGCTTGGATTTGAAGCTAACTCGTTTGTTTCGCATGCATTTGAAGCTAAGTCATGAATATCACAAGTATTTGAAAATAAACCATTTGATTCCCATGGATTTGAAGCTATGCCTTCTACTTCGCATTGTTTTGGAGCTAAATCATGTGTTTCGCATGGATTTAAAGCTAACTCGTATGTTTCGCATGCAGTTGAAGCTAAATCATGTATATCACAAGTGTTTGAAGATAACCATTTGATTCGCACGGATTTGATGATAACCCTTCTAGTTTGCATTGATTTGAATTTAAAGCATGTGTTTCGCATGGATTTGAAGCTAACTCGTTTGTTTCGCATGCAGTTGAAGATAAGTCATGCATATCACAAGTATTTGAAAATAAACCATTTGATTCCCATGGATTTGAAGCTATGCCTTCTACTTCGCATTGATTTTGAGCTATATCATGTGTTTCGCATGGATTTAAAGCTAACTCGTATGTTTCGCATGCAGTTGAAGCTAAAACATGTATATCACAAGTATTTGAATATGAACCATTTGATTAGCATGGATTCGAAGATCACCATTCTTCTTCGCATTGATTTGAAGCTAAATCATGTGTTTCGCATGGATTTGAAGCTATCTCATTTGTTTCGCATGCACTTGAATATAAATCAAGTATATCACAAGTATTTGAAGCTAAACCGTTTGATTCGCATGGATTTGAAGATCTGCCTTCTACTTCGCATTGATTTGAAGCAAAATCATGTGTTTCGCATGGATTTAAAGCTAACTCGTATGTTTCGCATGCAGTTGAAGCTAAATCATGTATATCACAAGTATTTGAAGCTGAACCACTTGTTTCGCAGGGATTTGAAGCTAAGCCTTCTACTTCGCATTGATTTGAAGATAAATCATGTGTTTCGCTTGGATTTGAAGCTAACTCGTTTGTTTCGCATGCATTTGATACTAAGTCATGAATATCACAAGTATTTGAAAATAAACCATTTGATTCCCATGGATTTGAAGCTATGCCTTCTACTTCGCATTGATTTGGAGCTAAATCATGTGTTTCGCATGGATTTTAAGCTAACTCGTATGTTTCGCATGCAGTTGAAGCTAAATCATGTATATCACAAGTGTTTGAAGCTAAACCATTTGATTCGCACGGATTTGATGATAACCCTTCTAGTTTGCATTGATTTGAATTTAAAGCATGTGTTTCGCATGGATTTGAAGCTAACTCGTTTGTTTCGCATGCAGTTGAAGATAAGTCATGCATATCACAAGTATTTGAAAATAAACCATTTGATTCCCATGGATTTGAAGCTATGCCTTCTACTTCGCAATGATTTGGAGCTAAATCATGTGTTTCGCATGGATTTAAAGCTAACTCGTATGTTTCGCATGCAGTTGAAGCTAAATCATGTATATCACAAGTATTTGAATATGAACCATTTGATTAGCATGGATTCGAAGATCACCCTTCTTCTTCGCATTGATTTGAAGCTAAATCATGTGTTTCGCATGGATTTGAAGCTAACTCGTTTGTTTCGCATACAGTAGAAGCTAAATCATGTATATCACAAGTATTTGAAGCTAAACCATTTGTTTCGCATGGATTCGAACATCAGCCTTCTGCTTCGCATTGATTTGATGTTAAATCATACGTTTCGCATGGATTTGAAGCTAACTCGTTTGTTTCGCATGCTGTTGAAGCTAAATCAAGTATATCACAAGTATTTGAAGCAAAACCATTTGATTCGCACGGATGTGATGATAACCCTTCTAGTTCGCATTGATTTGAATTTAAAGTATGTGTTTCGCATGGATTTGAAGCTAACTCGTTTGTTTCGCATGCAGTGGAAGATAAGTCATGCATATCACAAGTATTTGAAGATAAACCATTTGATTCCCATGGATTTGAAGCTATGCCTTCTACTTCGCATTGATTTGGAGCTAAATCATGTGTTTCGCATGGATTTAAAGCTAACTCGTATGTTTCGCATGCAGTTGAAGCTAAATCATGTATATCACAAGTATTTGAAGCTGAACCACTTGTTTCGCAGGGATTTGAAGCTAAGCCTTCTACTTCGCATTGATTTGAAGATAAATCATGTGTTTCGCTTGGATTTAAAGCTAACTCGTATGTTTCGCATGCAGTTGAAGATAAGTCATGCATATCACAAGTATTTGAAAATAAACCATTTGATTCCCATGGATTTGAAGCTATGCCTTCTACTTCGCAATGATTTGGAGCTAAATCATGTGTTTCGCATGGATTTAAAGCTAACTCGTATGTTTCGCATGCAGTTGAAGCTAAATCGTGTATATCACAAGTATTTGAATATGAACCATTTGATTAGCATGGATTCGAAGATCACCCTTCTTCTTCGCATTGATTTGAAGCTAAATCATGTGTTTCGCATGGATTTGAAGCTAACTCGTTTGTTTCGCATACAGTAGAAGCTAAATCATGTATATCACAAGTATTTGAAGCTAAACCATTTGTTTCGCATGGATTCGAACATCAGCCTTCTGCTTCGCATTGATTTGATGTTAAATCATACGTTTCGCATGGATTTGAAGCTAACTCGTTTGTTTCGCATGCTGTTGAAGCTAAATCAAGTATATCACAAGTATTTGAAGCAAAACCATTTGATTCGCACGGATGTGATGATAACCCTTCTAGTTCGCATTGATTTGAATTTAAAGTATGTGTTTCGCATGGATTTGAAGCTAACTCGTTTGTTTCGCATGCAGTTGAAGATAAGTCATGCATATCACAAGTATTTGAAGATGAACCATTTGATTCCCATGGATTTGAAGCTATGCCTTCTACTTCGCATTGATTTGGAGCTAAATCATGTGTTCCGCTTGGATTTGAAGCTAACTCGTTTGCTTCGCATGCATTTGAAGCTAAGTCATGAATATCACAAGTATTTGAAAATAAACCATTTGATTCCCATGGATTTGAAGCTATGCCTTCTACTTCGCATTGATTTGGAGCTAAATCATGTGTTTCGCATGGATTTAAAGCTAACTCGTATGTTTCGCATGCAGTTGAAGCTAAACCATGTATATCACAAGTGTTTGAAGCTGAACCATTTGATTCGCACGGATTTGATGATAACCCTTCTTGTTTGCATTGATTTAAATTTAAAGCATGTGTTTCGCATGGTTTTGAAGCTAACTCGTTTGTTTCGCATGCAGTGGAAGATAAGTCATGCATATCACAAGTATTTGAAGATAAACCATTTGATTCCCATGGATTTGCAGCTATGCCTTCTACTTCGCATTGATTTGGAGCTAAATCATGTGTTTCGAATGGATTTAAAGCTAACTCGTATGTTTCGCATGCAGTTGAAGCTAAATCATGTATATCACAAGTATTTGAATATGAACCATTTGATTAGCATGGATTCGAAGATCACCCTTCTTCTTCGCATTGATTTGAAGCTAAATCATGTGTTTCGCATGGATTTGAAGCTAACTCGTTTGTTTCGCATACAGTAGAAGCTAAATCATGTATATCACAAGTATTTGAAGCTAAACCATTTGTTTCGCATGGATTCGAACATCAGCCTTCTGCTTCGCATTGATTTGATGTTAAATCATACGTTTCGCATGGATTTGAAGCTAACTCGTTTGTTTCGCATGCTGTTGAAGCTAAATCAAGTATATCACAAGTATTTGAAGCAAAACCATTTGATTCGCACGGATGTGATGATAACACTTCTAGTTCGCATTGATTTGAATTTAAAGTATGTGTTTCGCATGGATTTGAAGCTAACTCGTTTGTTTCGCATGCAGTTGAAGATAAGTCATGCATATCACAAGTATTTGAAGATGAACCATTTGATTCCCATGGATTTGAAGCTATGCCTTCTACTTCGCATTGATTTGGAGCTAAATCATGTGTTCCGCTTGGATTTGAAGCTAACTCGTTTGTTTCGCATGCATTTGAAGCTAAGTCATGCATATCACAAGTATTTGAAGATAAATCATTTGATTCCCATGGATTTGCAGCTATGCCTTCTACTTCGCATTGATTTGGAGCTAAATCATGTGTTTCGAATGGATTTAAAGCTAACTCGTTTGTTTCGCATGCAGTTGAAGCTAAATCATGTATATCACAAGTGTTTGAAGCTAAACCATTTGTTTCGCATGGATTCGAAGATTACCCTTCTACTCCGCATTGATTTGAAGCTAAATCATGTGTTTCGCATGGATTTGAAGCAAAGCCTTCTACTTCGCATTGATTTGGACTTAAATCATGTGTTTCGCATGGATTTAAAGATAACTCGTTGCTTCGCATGCAGTTGAAAATAAATCATGTATATCACAACTGTTTGAAGCTAAACCATTTGTTTCGCATGGATTCGAAGATAACCCTTCTACTTCGCATTGATTTGAAGCTAAATCATGTATTGCGCTTGGATTTGAAGCTAACTCGTTTGTTTCGCATGCAGTTGAAGCTAAATCATGTATATCACATGTATTTGAAGCTAAACCATTTTATTCCCATGGATTTGAAGCTATGCCTTCTACTTCGCATTGATTTGATGTTAAATCATTTGTTTCGCATGGATTTGAAGCTAACTCGTTAGTTTCGCATGCTGTGAAGCTAAATCAAGTATATCACAAGTATTTGAAGCTGAACCACTTGTTTCGCATGGATTTGAAGCTAAGCCTTCTACTTCGCATTGATTTGGAGTTAAATCATGTGTTTCGCATGGATTTAAATTTAACTCGTTGCTTCGCATGCAGTTGAAAATAAATCATGTATATCACAACTGTTTGAAGCTAAACCATTTGTTTCGCATGGATTCGAAGATAACCCTTCTACTTCGCATTGATTTGAAGCTAAATCATGTGTTGCGCTTGGATTTGAAGCTAACTCGTTTGTTTCACATGCAGTTGAAGCTAAATCATGTATATCACATGTATTTGAAGCTAAACCATTTTATTCCCATGGATTTGAAGCTACGCCTTCTACGTCGCATTGATTTGGAGTTAATTCATGTGTTTCGCTTGGATTTGAAGCTAACTCGTTTGTTTCGCATGCATTTGGAGCTAAGTCATGAATATCGCAAGTATTTGAAAATAAACCATTTGATTCCCATGGATTTGAAGCTATGCCTTCTACTTCGCACTGATTTGGAGCTAAATCATGTGTTTCGCATGGATTTAAAGCTAACTCGTATGTTTCGCACGCAGTTGAAGCTAAATCATGTATATCACAAGTATTTGAATATGAACCATTTGATTAGCATGGATTCGAAGATCACCCTTCTTCTTCGCATTGATTTGAAGCTAAATCATGTGTTTCGCATGGATTTGAAGCTAACTCGTTTGTTTCGCATGCAGTAGAAGCTAAATCATATATAACACAAGTATTTGAAGCTAAAACATTTGTTTCGCATGGATTCGAACATCAGCCTTCTGCTTCGCATTGATTTGATGTTAAACCATATGTTTCGCATGGATTTGAAGCTAACTCGTTTGTTTCGCATGCTGTTGAAGCTAAATCAAGTATATCACAAGTATTTGAAGCAAAACCATCTGATTCGCACGGATTTGATGATAACCCTTCTAGTTCGCATTGATTTGAATTTAAAGCATGTGTTTCGCATGGATTTGAAGCTAACTCGTTTGTTTCGCATGCTGTTGAATCTAAATCATGCATATCACAAGTATTTGAATCTGAACCATTTGATTAGCATGGATTCGAAGATGACCCTTCTTCTTCGCGTTGATTTGAAGCTAAATCATGTGTTTCGCATGGATTTGAAGCTAACTCGTTTGTTTCGCATGCACTTGAATGTAAATCATGTTTATCACAAGTATTTGAAGCTAAACCGTTTGATTCGCATGGATTTGAAGCTAAACCTTCTACCTCGCATTAATTTGAAGATAAATCATGTGTTTCGCTTGGATTTGAAGCTAACTCGTTTGTTTCGTACGCACTTGAATCTAAATCAAGTATATCACAAGTATTTGAAGCTAAACCGTTTGATTCGCATGGATTTGAGGCTAAGCCTTCTACTTCGCATTGATTTGAAGCTAAATCATGTGTTTCGCATGGATTTGAAGCTAACTCGTTTGTTTCGCCTGCATTTCAAGCTATATCACATCTATTCACAATATGTGAAGCTAAATCATGCGTTTCCCATGGATTTAAAGCTATGTCTTCTACTTCGCATTGATTTGGAGTTAAATCATGTGTTTCGCATGTATTTGAGGCTAGCTCGTTTGTTACGCATGCAGTTGAAGCGAAATCATGTATATCATAAGTATTTGAAGCTAAACCATTTGTTTCGCATGGATTCGATGATAACCCTTCTACTTCGCATTGATTTGAAGCTAAATCAAGTGTTTCGCATGGATTTGAATCTAACTCGTTTGTTTCGCATGCACTTGAATCTAAATCATGTATATCACAAGTATTTGAAGCTAAACCGTTTGATTCGCATGGATTTGAAGCTAAGCCTTCTACCTCGCACTGATTTGAAGATAAATCATGTGTTTCGCTTGGATTTGAAGCTAACTCGTTTGTTTCTCATGCACTTGAATCTAAATCAAGTATATCACAAGTATTTGAAGCTGAACAGTTTCATTCGCATGGATTTGAAGCTAAGCCTGCTACTTCGCATTGATTTGAAGATAAATCATGTGTTTCGCTTGGATTTGAAGATCAGCCTTCTACTTCGCATTGATTTGAAGCTAAATAATGTGTTTCGCTTGGGTTTTAAGCTAACTCATTTGTTTCACATGCAGTTGAAGTTAAATCATGAATATCACAAGTATTTGAAGCTAAACGATTTGTTTCGCATGGATTTGAATATAAGCCTCCTATTTCGCATTGATTTGAAGCTAAATCATGTGTTTCGCATGGATTTAAAGCGAACTCTTTTATATCGCATGCAGTTGAAGCTAAATCATGTGTATCACAGGTCTTTGAAGTTAAACCATTTGTTTCGCATGGATTCGAAGATAACCCTTCTACTTCGCATTGATTTGAAGATAAATAATGTGTTTCGCTTGGATTTGAAGCAAACTCGTTTGTATCGCACGCACTTGAATTTAGATCAAGTATATCACAAGTATTTGAAGCTAAACCGTTTGATTCGCATGGATCTGAAGCTAAGCCTTCTACTTCGCATTGATTTGAAGACAAATCATGTGTTTCGCTTGGATTTTAAGCTAACTCGTTTGTTTCACATGCAGTTGAAGCTAAATCACGTATATCACAAGTGTTTGATGCTAAACCATTTGTTTCGCATGGATTCGAAGATAACCCTTCTACTTCGCATTGATTTGAAGATAAATAATGTGTTTCGCTTGGATTTGAAGCAAACTCGTTTGTTTCGCATGCACTTGAATGTAAATCATGTATATCACAAGTATTTGAAGCTAAACCGTTTGATTCGAATGGATTTGAAGCTAAACCTTCTACCTCGCATTGATTTGAAGATAAATCATGTGTTTCGCTTGGATTTGAAGCTGACTCGTTTGTTTCGTACGCACTTGAATCTAAATCAAGTATATCACAAGTATTTGAAGCTAAACCGTTTGATTCGCATGGATTTGAAGCTAAGCCTTCTACTTCGCATTGATTTCAAGATAAATAATGTGTTTCGCTTGGATTTGAAGCAAACTCGTTTGTATCGCACGCACTTGAATCTAGATCAAGTATATCACAAGTATTTGAAGCTAAACCGTTTGATTCGCATGGATCTGAATCTAAGCCTTCTACTTCGCATTGATTTGGAGCTAAATCATGTGTTTCGCATGGATTTAAAGCTAACTCGTATGTTTCGCATGCAGTTGAAGCTAAATCATGTATATCACAAGTATTTGAATATGAACCATTTGATTAGCATGGATTCGAAGATCACCCTTCTTCTTCGCATTGATTTGAAGCTAAATCATGTGTTTCGCATGGATTTGAAGCTAACTCGTTTGTTTCGCATGCAGTAGAAGCTAAATCATGTATATCACAAGTATTTGAAGCTAAACCATTTGTTTCGCATGGATTCGAACATCAGCCTTCTGCTTCGCATTGATTTGATGTTAAACCATATGTTTCGCATGGATTTGAAGCTAACTCGTTTGTTTCGCATGCATTTGGAGCTAAGTCATGAATATCACAAGTATTTGAAAATAAACCATTTGAATCCCATGGATTTGAAGCTATGCCTTCTACTTCGCATTGATTTGGAGCTAAATCATGTGTTTCGCATGGATTTAAAGCTAACTCGTATGTTCTGCATGCAGTTGAAGCTAAATCATGTATATCACAAGTGTTTGAAGCTAAACCATTTGATTCGCACGGATTTGATGATAACCCTTCTAGTTTGCATTGATTTGTATTTAAAGCATGTGTTTCGGATGGATTTCAAGCTAACTCGTTTGTTTCGCATGCAGTTGAAGATAGGTCATGCATATCACAAGTGTTTGAAGCTAAACCGTTTGATTCGCATGGATTTGAAGATCTGCCTTCTACCTCGCATTGATTTGAAGCTACATCATGTGTTTCGCATGGATTTGAAGCTAACTCGTTAGTTTCGCATGCTGTTGAAACTAAATCATGTATATCACAAGTATTTGAAGCTGAA
Organism: Megalopta genalis; assembly: GCF_051020955.1. Taxonomy (NCBI): domain Eukaryota; kingdom Metazoa; phylum Arthropoda; class Insecta; order Hymenoptera; family Halictidae; genus Megalopta; species Megalopta genalis. The sequence continues at coordinate 37,636 of NW_027476515.1, read as the reverse complement.
CCACATGTTTCGCAGGGATTTGAAGCTAAGCCTCCTACTTCGCATTGATTTGAAGATAAATCATGTGTTTCGCTTGGATTTGAAGCTACCTCGATTGTTGCGCATGCATTTGAAGCTAAGTCATGAATATCACAAGTATTTGAAAATGAACCATTTGATTCCCATGGATTTGAAGCTATGCCTTCTACTTCGCATTGATTTGGAGCTAAATCATGTGTTTCGCATGGATTTAAAGCTAGCTCGTATGTTTCGCTTGCAGTTGAAGCTAAATCATGTATATCACAAGTGTTTGAAGCTAAACCAATTGATTCGCACGGATTTGATGATAACCCTTCTAGTTTGCATTGATTTGAATTTAAAGCATGTGTTTCGCATGGATTTGAAGCTAACTCGTTTGTTTCGCATGCAGTTGAAGATAAGTCATGCATATCACAAGTATTTGAAAATAAACCATTTGATTCCCATGGATTTGAAGCTATGCCTTCTACTTCGCATTGATTTGGAGCTAAATCATGTGTTTCGCATGGATTTAAAGCTAACTCGTTTGTTTCGCATGCAGTTGAAGCTAAATCATGTATAACACAAGTGTTTGATGCTAAACCGTTTGATTCGCAGGGATTTGAAGCTAAGCCTTCTACTTCGCATTGATTTGAAGATAAATCATGTGTTTCGCTTGGATTTGAAGCTAACTCGATTGTTTCGCATGCATTTGAAACTAAGTCATGAATATCACAAGTATTTGAAAATAAACCATTTGATTCCCATGGATTTGAAGCTATGCCTTCTACTTCGCATTGATTTGGAGCTAAATCATGTGTTTCGCATGGATTTAAAGCTAACTCGAATGTTTCGCATGCAGTTGAAGCTAAATCATGTATATCGCAAGTATTTGAAGCTAAACCATTTTAATCCCATGCATTTGAAGCTATGCCTTCTACTTCGCATTGATTTGAAGCTATATCATGTGTTCCGCTTGGATTTTAAGCTAACTCGTTTGTATCACATGCAGTTGAAGTTAAATCATGTATATCACAAGTATTTGAAGCTAAACGATTTTATTTCGCATGGATTTGAAGATATGCCCTCTACTTCGCATTGATTTGCAGCTAAATCATGTGCTTCGTATGGATTTTAAGCTAACTCGTTTGTTTCGCAAGCAGTTGAAGCTAAATTATGTATATCACAAGCATTTGAAGCTAAACCGTTTGTTTCGCATGGACTTCAAACCACGCCTTCTACTTCGCATTGATTTGAAGCTAAATAATTTGTTTCGCTTGGATTTGAAGCTAAGCCTTGTACTTCGCATTGATTTGAAGCTAAATCATGTGTTTCGCATGGATTTAAAGCTAACTCGTTTGTTTCGCATGCAGTTGAAGCTAAATCATGTATATCACAGGTCTTTGAAGCTAAACCATTTGTTTCGCATGTATTTGAAGCTAACTCGTTTGTTTCGCATGCTGTTGAATCTAAATCATGCATATCACAAGTATTTGAATCTGAACCATTTGATTAGCATGGATTTGAAGATGACCCTTCTTCTTCGCGTTGATTTGAAGCTAAATCATGTGTTTCGCATGGATTTGAAGCTAACTCGTTTGTTTCGCATGCACTTGAATGTAAATCATGTATATCACAAGTATTTGAAGCTAAACCGTTTGATTCGCATGGATTTGAAGCTAAACCTTCTACCTCGCATTGATTTGAAGATAAATCATGTGTTTCGCTTGGATTTGAAGCTAACTCGTTTGTTTCGTACGCACTTGAATCTAAATCAAGTATATCACAAGTATTTGAAGCTAAACGATTTGTTTCGCATGGATTTGAATATAAGACTCCTATTTCGCATTGATTTGAAGCTAAATCATGTGTTTCGCATGGATTTAAAGCGAACTCTTTTATTTCGCATGCAGTTGAAGCTAAATCATGTGTATCACAGGTCTTTGAAGTTAAACCATTTGTTTCGCATGGATTCGAAGATAACCCTTCTACTTCGCATTGATTTGAAGATAAATAATGTGTTTCGCTTGGATTTGAAGCTAACTCGTTTGTATCGCACGCACTTGAATCTAAACCAAGTATATCAGAAGTATTTGAAGCTAAACCATTTGATTCCCATGGATTTGAAGCTATGCCTTCTACTTCGCATTGATTTGGAGCTAAATCATGTGTTTCGCATGGATTTAAAGCTAACTCGTATGTTTCGCATGCAGTTGAAGCTAAATCATGTATATCACAAGTATTTGAATATGAACCATTTGATTAGCATGGATTCGAAGATCACCCTTCTTCTTCGCATTGATTTGAAGCTAAATCATGTGTTTCGCATGGATTTGAAGCTAACTCGTTTGTTTCGCATGCAGTAGAAGCTAAATCATGTATATCACAAGTATTTGAAGCTAAACCATTTGTTTCGCATGGATTCGAACATCAGCCTTCTGCTTCGCATTGATTTGATGTTAAACCATATGTTTCGCATGGATTTGAAGCTAACTCGTTTGTTTCGCATGCTGTTGAAGCTAAATCAAGTATATCACAAGTATTTGAAGCAAAACCATTTGATTCGCACGGATTTGATGATAACCCTTCTAGTTCGCATTGATTTGAATTTAAAGCATGTGTTTCGCATGGATTTGAAGCTAACTCGTTTGTTTCGCATGCAGTTGAAGATAAGTCATGCATATCACAAGTATTTGAAGATAAACCATTTGATTCCCATGGATTTGAAGCTATGCCTTCTACTTCGCATTGATTTGGAGCTAAATCATGTGTTTCGCATGGATTTAATGCTAACTCGTTTGTTTCGCATGCAGTTGAAGCTAAATCATGTATATCACAAGTGTTTGAAGCTAAACCGTTTGATTCGCATGGATTTGAAGATCTGCCTTCTACTTCGCATTGATTTGAAGCTAAATCATGTGTTTCGCATGGATTTGAAGCTAACTCGTTAGTTTCGCATGCTGTTGAAGCTAAATCATGTGTATCACAAGTATTTGAAGCTGAACCACTTGTTTCGCAGGGATTTGAAGCTAAGCCTTCTACTTCGCATTGATTTGAAGATTAATCATGTGTTTCGCTTGGATTTGAAGCTAACTCGTTTGTTTCGCATGCATTTGGAGCTAAGTCATGAATATCACAAGTATTTGAAAATAAACCATTTGAATCCCATGGATTTGAAGCTATGCCTTCTACTTCGCATTGATTTGGAGCTAAATCATGTGTTTCGCATGGATTTAAAGCTAACTCGTATGTTCTGCATGCAGTTGAAGCTAAATCATGTATATCACAAGTGTTTGAAGCTAAACCATTTGATTCGCACGGATTTGATGATAACCCTTCTAGTTTGCATTGATTTGTATTTAAAGCATGTGTTTCGGATGGATTTCAAGCTAACTCGTTTGTTTCGCATGCAGTTGAAGATAGGTCATGCATATCACAAGTGTTTGAAGCTAAACCGTTTGATTCGCATGGATTTGAAGATCTGCCTTCTACTTCGCATTGATTTGAAGCTACATCATGTGTTTCGCATGGATTTGAAGCTAACTCGTTAGTTTCGCATGCTGTTGAAACTAAATCATGTATATCACAAGTATTTGAAGCTGAACCACTTGTTTCGCAGGGATTTGAAGCTAAGCCTCCTACTTCGCATTGATTTGAAGATAAATCATGTGTTTCGCTTGGATTTGAAGCTACCTCGTTTGTTGCGCATGCATTTGAAGCTAAGTCATGAATATCACAAGTATTTGAAAATGAACCATTTGAGTCCCATGGATTTGAAGCTATGCCTTCTACTTCGCATTGATTTGGAGCTAAATCATGTGTTTCGCATGGATTTAAAGCTAGCTCGTATGTTTCGCTTGCAGTTGAAGCTAAATCATGTATATCACAAGTGTTTGAAGCTATACCATTTGATTCGCACGGATTTGATGATAACCCTTCTAGTTTGCATTGATTTGAATTTAAAGCATGTGTTTCGCATGGATTTGAAGCTAACTCGTTTGTTTCGCATGCAGTTGAAGATAAGTCATGCATATCACAAGTATTTGAAAATAAACCATTTGATTCCCATGGATTTGAAGCTATGCCTTCTACTTCGCATTGATTTTGAGCTAAATCATGTGTTTCGCATGGATTTAAAGCTAACTCGTATGTTTCGCATGCAGTTGAAGCTAAATCATGTATATCACAAGTATTTGAATATGAACCATTTGATTAGCATGGATTCGAAGATCACCCTTCTTCTTCGCATTGATTTGAAGCTAAATCATGTGTTTCGCATGGATTGAAGCTATCTCGTTTGTTTCGCATGCACTTGAATATAAATCAAGTATATCACAAGTATTTGAAGCTGAACCACTTGTTTCGCAGGGATTTGAAGCTAAGCCTTCTACTTCGCATTGATTTGAAGATAAATCATGTGTTTCGCATGGATTTAAAGCTAACTCGTATGTTTCGCATGCAGTCGAAGCTAAATCATGTATATCACAAGTATTTGAAGCTGAACCACTTGTTTCGCACGGATTTGAAGCTAAGCCTTCTACTTCGCATTGATTTGAAGATAAATCATGTGTTTCGCTTGGATTTGAAGCTAACTCGTTTGTTTCGCATGCATTTGAAACTAAGTCAAGAATATCACAAGTATTTGAATATAAACCATTTGATTCCCATGGATTTGAAGCTATGCCTTCTACTTCGCATTGATTTGGAGCTAAATCATGTGTTTCGCATGGATTTAAAGCTAACTCGTATGTTTCGCATGCAGTTGAAGCTAAATCATGTATATCACAAGTGTTTGAAGCTAAACCAATTGATTCGCACGGATTTGATGATAACCCTTCTAGTTTGCATTGATTTGAATTTAAAGCATGTGTTTCGCATGGATTTGAAGCTAACTCGTTTGTTTCGCATGCAGTTGAAGATAAGTCATGCATATCACAAGTATTTGAAAATAAACCATTTGATTCCCATGGATTTGAAGCTATGCCTTCTACTTCGCATTGATTTGGAGCTAAATCATGTGTTTCGCATGGATTTAAAGCTAACTCGTTTGTTTCGCATGCAGTTGAAGCTAAATCATGTATATCACAAGTGTTTGAAGCTAAACCGTTTGATTCGCATGGATTTGAAGATCTGCCTTCTACTTCGCATTGATTTGAAGCTAAATCATGTGTTTCGCATGGATTTGAAGCTAACTCGTTAGTTTCGCATGCTGTTGAAGCTAAATCATGTATATCACAAGTATTTGAAGCTGAACCACTTGTTTCGCAGGGATTTGAAGCTAAGCCTTCTACTTCGCATTGAATTGAAGATAAATCATGTGTTTCGCTTGGATTTGAAGCTAACTCGTTTGTTTCGCATGCATTTGAAGCTAAGTCATGAATATCACAAGTATTTGAAAATAAACCATTTGATTCCCATGGATTTGAAGCTATGCCTTCTACTTCGCATTGATTTGGAGCTAAATCATGTGTTTCGCATGGATTTAAAGCTAACTCGTATGTTTCGCATGCAGTTGAAGCTAAATCATGTATATCACAAGTGTTTGAAGCTAAACCATTTGATTCGCACGGATTTGATGATAACCCTTCTAGTTTGCATTGATTTGAATTTAAAGCATGTGTTTCGCATGGATTTGAAGCTAACTCGTTTGTTTCGCATGCAGTTGAAGATAAGTCATGCATATCACAAGTATTTGAAAATAAACCATTTGATTCCCATGGATTTGAAGCTATGCCTTCTACTTCGCAATGATTTGGAGCTAAATCATGTGTTTCGCATGGATTTAAAGCTAACTCGTATGTTTCGCATGCAGTTGAAGCTAAATCATGTATATCACAAATATTTGAATATGAACCATTTGATTAGCATGGATTCGAAGATCACCCTTCTTCTTCGCATTGATTTGAAGCTAAATCATGTGTTTCGCATGGATTTGAAGCTAACTCGTTTGTTTCGCATGCAGTAGAAGCTAAATCATATATATCACAAGTATTTGAAGCTAAACCATTTGTTTCGCATGGATTCGAACATCAGCCTTCTGCTTCGCATTGATTTGATGTTAAACCATATGTTTCGCATGGATTTGAAGCTAACTCGTTTGTTTCGCATGCTGTGGAAGCTAAATCAAGTATATCACAAGTATTTGAAGCAAAACCATTTGATTCGCACGGATGTGATGATAACCCTTCTAGTTCGCATTGATTTGAATTTAAAGTATGTGTTTCGCATGGATTTGAAGCTAACTCGTTTGTTTCGCATGCAGTTGAAGATAAGTCATGCATATCACAAGTATTTGAAGATGAACCATTTGATTCCCATGGATTTGAAGCTATGCCTTCTACTTCGCATTGATTTGGAGCTAAATCATGTGTTCCGCTTGGATTTGAAGCTAACTCGTTTGTTTCGCATGCATTTGAAGCTAAGTCATGAATATCACAAGTATTTGAAAATAAACCATTTGATTCCCATGGATTTGAAGCTATGCCTTCTACTTCGCATTGATTTGGAGTTAATTCATGTGTTTCGCTTGGATTTGAAGCTAACTCGTTTGTTTCGCATGCATTTGGAGCTAAGTCATGAATATCGCAAGTATTTGAAAATAAACCATTTGATTCCCATGGATTTGAAGCTATGCCTTCTACTTCGCATTGATTTGGAGCTAAATCATGTGTTTCGCATGGATTTAAAGCTAACTCGTATGTTTCGCATGCAGTTGAAGCTAAATCATGTATATCACAAATATTTGAATATGAACCATTTGATTAGCATGGATTCGAAGATCACCCTTCTTCTTCGCATTGATTTGAAGCTAAATCATGTGTTTCGCATGGATTTGAAGCTAACTCGTTTGTTTCGCATGCAGTAGAAGCTAAATCATATATATCACAAGTATTTGAAGCTAAACCATTTGTTTCGCATGGATTCGAACATCAGCCTTCTGCTTCGCATTGATTTGATGTTAAACCATATGTTTCGCATGGATTTGAAGCTAACTCGTTTGTTTCGCATGCTGTGGAAGCTAAATCAAGTATATCACAAGTATTTGAAGCAAAACCATCTGATTCGTACGGATTTGATGATAACCCTTCTAGTTCGCATTGATTTGAATTTAAAGCATGTGTTTCGCATGGATTTGATGCTAACTCGTTTGTTTCGCATGCAGTTGAAGATAAGTCATGCATATCACAAGTATTCGAAGATAAACCATTTGATTCCCATGGATTTGAAGCTATGCTTTCTACTTCGCTTTGATTTGAAGCTAAATCATGTGTTTCGCATGGATTTGAAGCTAACTCGTTTGTTTCGCATGCAGTTGAAGCTAAATCATGTATATCACAAGTGTTTGAAGCTAAACCATTTGATTCGCACGGATTTGATGATAACCCTTCTAGTTTGCATTGATTTGAATTTAAAGCATGTGTTTCGCATGGATTTGAAGCTAACTCGTTTGTTTCGCATGCAGTTGAAGATAAGTCATGCATATCACAAGTATTTGAAAATAAACCATTTGATTCCCATGGATTTGAAGCTATGCCTTCTACTTCGCAATGATTTGGAGCTAAATCATGTGTTTCGCATGGATTTAAAGCTAACTCGTATGTTTCGCATGCAGTTGAAGCTAAATCATGTATATCACAAGTATTTGAATATGAACCATTTGATTAGCATGGATTCGAAGATCACCCTTCTTCTTCGCATTGATTTGAAGCTAAATCATGTGTTTCGCATGGATTTGAAGCTAACTCGTTTGTTTCGCATACAGTAGAAGCTAAATCATGTATATCACAAGTATTTGAAGCTAAACCATTTGTTTCGCATGGATTCGAACATCAGCCTTCTGCTTCGCATTGATTTGATGTTAAATCATACGTTTCGCATGGATTTGAAGCTAACTCGTTTGTTTCGCATGCTGTTGAAGCTAAATCAAGTATATCACAAGTATTTGAAGCAAAACCATTTGATTCGCACGGATGTGATGATAACCCTTCTAGTTCGCATTGATTTGAATTTAAAGTATGTGTTTCGCATGGATTTGAAGCTAACTCGTTTGTTTCGCATGCAGTTGAAGATAAGTCATGCATATCACAAGTATTTGAAGATGAACCATTTGATTCCCATGGATTTGAAGCTATGCCTTCTACTTCGCATTGATTTGGAGCTAAATCATGTGTTCCGCTTGGATTTGAAGCTAACTCGTTTGTTTCGCATGCATTTGAAGCTAAGTAATGAATATCACAAGTATTTGAAAATAAACCATTTGATTCCCATGGATTTGAAGCTATGCCTTCTACTTCGCATTGATTTGGAGCTAAATCATGTGTTTCGCATGGATTTAAAGCTAACTCGTATGTTTCGCATGCAGTTGAAGCTAAACCATGTATATCACAAGTGTTTGAAGCTAAACCATTTGATTCGCACGGATTTGATGATAACCCTTCTTGTTTGCATTGATTTAAATTTAAAGCATGTGTTTCGCATGGTTTTGAAGCTAACTCGTTTGTTTCGCATGCAGTGGAAGATAAGTCATGCATATCACAAGTATTTGAAGATAAACCATTTGATTCCCATGGATTTGAAGCTATGCCTTCTACTTCGCATTGATTTGGAGCTAAATCATGTGTTTCGCATGGATTTAAAGCTAACTCGTATGTTTCGCATGCAGTTGAAGCTAAATCATGTATATCACAAGTATTTGAAGCTGATCCACTTGTTTCGCAGGGATTTGAAGCTAAGCCTTCTACTTCGCATTGATTTGAAGTTAAATCATGTGTTTCGCTTGGATTTAAAGCTAACTCGTATGTTTCGCATGCAGTTGAAGATAAGTCATGCATATCACAAGTATTTGAAGATAAACCATTTGATTCCCATGGATTTGAAGCTATGCCTTCTACTTCGCAATGATTTGGAGCTAAATCATGTGTTTCGCATGGATTTAAAGCTAACTCATATGTTTCGCATGCAGTTGAAGCTAAATCATGTATATCACAAGTATTTGAATATGAACCATTTGATTAGCATGGATTCGAAGATCACCCTTCTTCTTCGCATTGATTTGAAGCTAAATCATGTGTTTCGCATGGATTTGAAGCTAACTCGTTTGTTTCGCATACAGTAGAAGCTAAATCATGTATATCACAAGTATTTGAAGCTAAACCATTTGTTTCGCATGGATTCGAACATCAGCCTTCTGCTTCGCATTGATTTGATGTTAAATCATACGTTTCGCATGGATTTGAAGCTAACTCGTTTGTTTCGCATGCTGTTGAAGCTAAATCAAGTATATCACAAGTATTTGAAGCAAAACCATTTGATTCGCACGGATGTGATGATAACCCTTCTAGTTCGCATTGATTTGAATTTAAAGTATGTGTTTCGCATGGATTTGAAGCTAACTCGTTTGTTTCGCATGCAGTTGAAGATAAGTCATGCATATCACAAGTATTTGAAGATGAACCATTTGATTCCCATGGATTTGAAGCTATGCCTTCTACTTCGCATTGATTTGGAGCTAAATCATGTGTTCCGCTTGGATTTGAAGCTAACTCGTTTGTTTCGCATGCATTTGAAGCTAAGTCATGAATATCACAAGTATTTGAAAATAAACCATTTGATTCCCATGGATTTGAAGCTATGCCTTCTACTTCGCATTGATTTGGAGCTAAATCATGTGTTTCGCATGGATTTAAAGCTAACTCGTATGTTTCGCATGCAGTTGAAGCTAAACCATGTATATCACAAGTGTTTGAAGCTAAACCATTTGATTCGCACGGATTTGATGATAACCCTTCTTGTTTGCATTGATTTAAATTTAAAGCATGTGTTTCGCATGGTTTTGAAGCTAACTCGTTTGTTTCGCATGCAGTGGAAGATAAGTCATGCATATCACAAGTATTTGAAGATAAACCATTTGATTCCCATGGATTTGCAGCTATGCCTTCTACTTCGCATTGATTTGGAGCTAAATCATGTGTTTCGAATGGATTTAAAGCTAACTCGTTTGTTTCGCATGCAGTTGAAGCTAAATCATGTATATCACAAGTGTTTGAAGCTAAACCATTTGTTTCGCATGGATACGAAGATTACCCTTCTACTCCGCATTGATTTGAAGCTAAATCATGTGTTTCGCATGGATTTGAAGCAAAGCCTTCTACTTCGCATTGATTTGGACTTAAATCATGTGTTTCGCATGGATTTAAAGCTAACTCGTTGCTTCGCATGCAGTTGAAAATAAATCATGTATATCACAACTGTTTGAAGCTAAACCATTTGTTTCGCATGGATTCGAAGATAACCCTTCTACTTCGCATTGATTTGAAGCTAAATCATGTGTTGCGCTTGGATTTGAAGCTAACTCGTTTGTTTCGCATGCAGTTGAAGCTAAATCATGTATATCACATGTATTTGAAGCTAAACCATTTTATTCCCATGGATTTGAAGCTATGCCTTCTACTTCGCATTGATTTGATGTTAAATCATTTGTTTCGCATGGATTTGAAGCTAACTCGTTAGTTTCGCATGCTGTTGAAGTTAAATCATGTATATCACAAGTATTTGAAGCTGAACCACTTGTTTCGCATGGATTTGAAGCTAAGCCTTCTACTTCGCATTGATTTGGAGTTAAATCATGTGTTTCGCATGGATTTAAATTTAACTCGTTGCTTCGCATGCAGTTGAAAATAAATCATGTATATCACAACTGTTTGAAGCTAAACCATTTGTTTCGCATGGATTCGAAGATAACCCTTCTACTTCGCATTGATTTGAAGCTAAATCATGTGTTGCGCTTGGATTTGAAGCTAACTCGTTTGTTTCGCATGCAGTTGAAGCTAAATCATGTATATCACATGTATTTGAAGCTAAACCATTTTATTCCCATGGATTTGAAGCTATGCCTTCTACTTCGCATTGATTTGGAGTTAATTCATGTGTTTCGCTTGGATTTGAAGCTAACTCGTTTGTTTCGCATGCATTTGGAGCTAAGTCATGAATATCGCAAGTATTTGAAAATAAACCATTTGATTCCCATGGATTTGAAGCTATGCCTTCTACTTCGCATTGATTTGGAGCTAAATCATGTGTTTCGCATGGATTTAAAGCTAACTCGTATGTTTCGCATGCAGTTGAAGCTAAATCATGTATATCACAAGTGTTTGAAGCTAAACCATTTGATTCGCACGGATTTGATGATAACCCTTCTAGTTTGCATTGATTTGAATTTAAAGCATGTGTTTCGCATGGATTTGAAGCTAACTCGTTTGTTTCGCATGCAGTTGAAGATAAGTCATGCATATCACAAGTATTTGAAAATAAACCATTTGATTCCCATGGATTTGAAGCTATGCCTTCTACTTCGCAATGATTTGGAGCTAAATCATGTGTTTCGAATGGATTTAAAGCTAACTCGTATGTTTCGCATGCAGTTGAAGCTAAATCATGTATATCACAAGTATTTGAATATGAACCATTTGATTAGCATGGATTCGAAGATCACCCTTCTTCTTCGCATTGATTTGAAGCTAAATCATGTGTTTCGCATGGATTTGAAGCTAACTCGTTTGTTTCGCATACAGTAGAAGCTAAATCATGGTATATCACAAGTATTTGAAGCTAAACCATTTGTTTCGCATGGATTCGAACATCAGCCTTCTGCTTCGCATTGATTTGATGTTAAATCATACGTTTCGCATGGATTTGAAGCTAACTCGTTTGTTTCGCATGCTGTTGAAGCTAAATCAAGTATATCACAAGTATTTGAAGCAAAACCATTTGATTCGCACGGATGTGATGATAACCCTTCTAGTTCGCATTGATTTGAATTTAAAGTATGTGTTTCGCATGGATTTGAAGCTAACTCGTTTGTTTCGCATGCAGTTGAAGATAAGTCATGCATATCACAAGTATTTGAAGATGAACCATTTGATTCCCATGGATTTGAAGCTATGCCTTCTACTTCGCATTGATTTGGAGCTAAATCATGTGTTCCGCTTGGATTTGAAGCTAACTCGTTTGTTTCGCATGCATTTGAAGCTAAGTCATGAATATCACAAGTATTTGAAAATAAACCATTTGATTCCCATGGATTTGAAGCTATGCCTTCTACTTCGCATTGATTTGGAGCTAAATCATGTGTTTCGCATGGATTTAAAGCTAACTCGTATGTTTCGCATGCAGTTGAAGCTAAACCATGTATATCACAAGTGTTTGAAGCTAAACCATTTGATTCGCACGGATTTGATGATAACCCTTCTTGTTTGCATTGATTTAAATTTAAAGCATGTGTTTCGCATGGTTTTGAAGCTAACTCGTTTGTTTCGCATGCAGTGGAAGGTAAGTCATGCATATCACAAGTATTTGAAGATAAACCATTTGATTCCCATGGATTTGAAGCTACGCCTTCTACTTCGCATTGATTTGGAGCTAAATCATGTGTTTCGCATGGACTTAAAGCTAACTCGTATGTTTCGCATGCAGTTGAAGCTAAATCATGTATATCACAAGTATTTGAAGGTGAACCACTTGTTTCGCAGGGATTTGAAGCTAAGCCTTCTACTTCGCATTGATTTGAAGATAAATCATGTGTTTCGCTTGGATTTAAAGCTAACTCGTATGTTTCGCATGCAGTTGAAGATAAGTCATGCATATCACAAGTATTTGAAAATAAACCATTTGATTCCCATGGATTTGAAGCTATGCCTTCTACTTCGCAATGATTTGGAGCTAAATCATGTGTTTCGCATGGATTTAAAGCTAACTCGTATGTTTCGCATGCAGTTGAAGCTAAATCATGTATATCACAAGTATTTGAATATGAACCATTTGATTAGCATGGATTCGAAGATCACCCTTCTTCTTCGCATTGATTTGAAGCTAAATCATGTGTTTCGCATGGATTTGAAGCTAACTCGTTTGTTTCGCATACAGTAGAAGCTAAATCATGTATATCACAAGTATTTGAAGCTAAACCATTTGTTTCGCATGGATTCGAACATCAGTCTTCTGCTTCGCATTGATTTGATGTTAAATCATACGTTTCGCCTGGATTTGAAGCTAACTCGTTTGTTTCGCATGCTGTTGAAGCTAAATCAAGTATATCACAAGTATTTGAAGCAAAACCATTTGATTCGCACGGATGTGATGATAACCCTTCTAGTTCGCATTGATTTGAATTTAAAGTATGTGTTTCGCATGGATTTGAAGCTAACTCGTTTGTTTCGCATGCAGTTGAAGATAAGTCATGCATATCACAAGTATTTGAAGATGAACCATTTGATTCCCATGGATTTGAAGCTATGCCTTCTACTTCGCATTGATTTGGAGCTAAATCATGTGTTCCGCTTGGATTTGAAGCTAACTCGTTTGTTTCGCATGCATTTGAAGCTAAGTCATGAATATCACAAATATTTGAAAATAAACCATTTGATTCCCATGGATTTGAAGCTATGCCTTCTACTTCGCATTGATTTGGAGCTAAATCATGTGTTTCGCATGGATTTAAAGCTAACTCGTATGTTACGCATGCAGTTGAAGCTAAACCATGTATATCACAAGTGTTTGAAGCTAAACCATTTGATTCGCACGGATTTGATGATAACCCTTCTTGTTTGCATTGATTTAAATTTAAAGCATGTGTTTCGCATGGTTTTGAAGCTAACTCGTTTGTTTCGCATGCAGTGGAAGATAAGTCATGCATATCACAAGTATTTGAAGATAAACCATTTGATTCCCATGGATTTGCAGCTATGCCTTCTACTTCGCATTGATTTGGAGCTAAATCATGTGTTTCGAATGGATTTAAAGCTAACTCGTTTGTTTCGCATGCAGTTGAAGCTAAATCATGTATATCACAAGTGTTTGAAGCTAAACCATTTGTTTCGCATGGATACGAAGATTACCCTTCTACTCCGCATTGATTTGAAGCTAAATCATGTGTTTCGCATGGATTTGAAGCAAAGCCTTCTACTTCGCATTGATTTGGACTTAAATCATGTGTTTCGCATGGATTTAAAGCTAACTCGTTGCTTCGCATGCAGTTGAAAATAAATCATGTATATCACAACTGTTTGAAGCTAAACCATTTGTTTCGCATGGATTCGAAGATACCCCTTCTACTTCGCATTGATTTGAAGCTAAATCATGTGTTGCGCTTGGATTTGAAGCTAACTCGTTTGTTTCGCATGCAGTTGAAGCTAAATCATGTATATCACATGTATTTGAAGCTAAACCATTTTATTCCCATGGATTTGAAGCTATGCCTTCTACTTCGCATTGATTTGATGTTAAATCATTTGTTTCGCATGGATTTGAAGCTAACTCGTTAGTTTCGCATGCTGTTGAAGCTAAATCATGTATATCACAAGTATTTGAAGCTAAACCATTTGTTTCGCATGGATTCGAAGATAACCCTTCTACTTCGCATTGATTTGAAGCTAAATCATGTGTTGCGCTTGGATTTGAAGCTAACTCGTTTGTTTCGCATGCAGTTGAAGCTAAATCATGTATATCACAAGTGTTTGAAGCTAAACCATTTGTTTCGCATGGATTCGAAGATAACCCTTCTACTTCGCATTGATTTGAAGCTAAATCATGTGTTGCGCTTGGATTTGAAGCTAACTCGTTTGTTTCGCATGCAGTTGAAGCTAAATCATGTATATCACATGTATTTGAAGCTAAACCATTTTATTCCCATGGATTTGAAGCTACGCCTTCTACTTCGCATTGATTTGGAGTTAATTCATGTGTTTCGCTTGGATTTGAAGCTAACTCGTTTGTTTCGCATGCATTTGGAGCTAAGTCATGAATATCGCAAGTATTTGAAATTAAACCATTTGATTCCCATGGATTTGAAGCTATGCCTTCTACTTCGCATTGATTTGGAGCTAAATCATGTGTTTCGCATGGATTTAAAGCTAACTCGTATGTTTCGCATGCAGTTGAAGCTAAATCATGTATATCACAAGTATTTGAATATGAACCATTTGATTAGCATGGATTCGAAGATCACCCTTCTTCTTCGCATTGATTTGAAGCTAAATCATGTGTTTCGCATGGATTTGAAGCTAACTCGTTTGTTTCGCATGCAGTAGAAGCTAAATCATATATATCACAAGTATTTGAAGCTAAACCATTTGTTTCGCATGGATTCGAACATCAGCCTTCTGCTTCGCATTGATTTGATGTTAAACCATATGTTTCGCATGGATTTGAAGCTAACTCGTTTGTTTCGCATGCTGTTGAAGCTAAATCAAGTATATCACAAGTATTTGAAGCAAAACCATCTGATTCGCACGGATTTGATGATAACCCTTCTAGTTCGCATTGATTTGAATTTAAAGCATGTGTTTAGCATGGATTTGAAGCTAACTCGTTTGTTTCGCATGCAGTTGAAGATAAGTAATGCATATCACAAGTATTTGAAGATAAACCATTTGATTCCCATGGATTTGAAGCTATGCTTTCTACTTCGCATTGATTTGAAGCTAAATCATGTGTTGCGCTTGGATTTGAAGCTAACTCGTTTGTTTCGCATGCAGTTGAAGCTAAATCATGTATATCACATGTATTTGAAGCTAAACCATTTTATTCCCATGGATTTGAAGCTATGCCTTCTACTTCGCATTGATTTGGAGTTAATTCATGTGTTTCGCTTGGATTTGAAGCTAACTCGTTTGTTTCGCATGCAGTTGAAGCTAAACCATGTATATCACAAGTGTTTGAAGCTAAACCATTTGATTCGCACGGATTTGATGATAACCCTTCTTGTTTGCATTGATTTAAATTTAAAGCATGTGTTTCGCATGGTTTTGAAGCTAACTCGTTTGTTTCGCATGCAGTGGAAGGTAAGTCATGCATATCACAAGTATTTGAAGATAAACCATTTGATTCCCATGGATTTGAAGCTACGCCTTCTACTTCGCATTGATTTGGAGCTAAATCATGTGTTTCGCATGGATTTAAAGCTAACTCGTATGTTTCGCATGCAGTTGAAGCTAAATCATGTATATCACAAGTATTTGAAGGTGAACCACTTGTTTCGCAGGGATTTGAAGCTAAGCCTTCTACTTCGCATTGATTTGAAGATAAATCATGTGTTTCGCTTGGATTTAAAGCTAACTCGTATGTTTCGCATGCAGTTGAAGATAAGTCATGCATATCACAAGTATTTGAAAATAAACCATTTGATTCCCATGGATTTGAAGCTATGCCTTCTACTTCGCAATGATTTGGAGCTAAATCATGTGTTTCGCATGGATTTAAAGCTAACTCGTATGTTTCGCATGCAGTTGAAGCTAAATCATGTATATCACAAGTATTTGAATATGAACCATTTGATTAGCATGGATTCGAAGATCACCCTTCTTCTTCGCATTGATTTGAAGCTAAATCATGTGTTTCGCATGGATTTGAAGCTAACTCGTTTGTTTCGCATACAGTAGAAGCTAAATCATGTATATCACAAGTATTTGAAGCTAAACCATTTGTTTCGCATGGATTCGAACATCAGTCTTCTGCTTCGCATTGATTTGATGTTAAATCATACGTTTCGCCTGGATTTGAAGCTAACTCGTTTGTTTCGCATGCTGTTGAAGCTAAATCAAGTATATCACAAGTATTTGAAGCAAAACCATTTGATTCGCACGGATGTGATGATAACCCTTCTAGTTCGCATTGATTTGAATTTAAAGTATGTGT
This sequence comes from Megalopta genalis, assembly GCF_051020955.1. NCBI lineage: Eukaryota > Metazoa > Arthropoda > Insecta > Hymenoptera > Halictidae > Megalopta > Megalopta genalis. Next base: position 20,950 of record NW_027476515.1, on the reverse strand, counting down.
TTCGCATGGATTTGAAGCTAACTCGTTTGTTTCGCATGCAGTTGAAGATAAGTCATGCATATCACAAGTATTTGAAGATGAACCATTTGATTCCCATGGATTTGAAGCTATGCCTTCTACTTCGCATTGATTTGGAGCTAAATCATGTGTTCCGCTTGGATTTGAAGCTAACTCGTTTGTTTCGCATGCATTTGAAGCTAAGTCATGAATATCACAAGTATTTGAAAATAAACCATTTGATTCCCATGGATTTGAAGCTATGCCTTCTACTTCGCATTGATTTGGAGCTAAATCATGTGTTTCGCATGGATTTAAAGCTAACTCGTATGTTACGCATGCAGTTGAAGCTAAACCATGTATATCACAAGTGTTTGAAGCTAAACCATTTGATTCGCACGGATTTGATGATAACCCTTCTTGTTTGCATTGATTTAAATTTAAAGCATGTGTTTCGCATGGTTTTGAAGCTAACTCGTTTGTTTCGCATGCAGTGGAAGATAAGTCATGCATATCACAAGTATTTGAAGATAAACCATTTGATTCCCATGGATTTGCAGCTATGCCTTCTACTTCGCATTGATTTGGAGCTAAATCATGTGTTTCGAATGGATTTAAAGCTAACTCGTTTGTTTCGCATGCAGTTGAAGCTAAATCATGTATATCACAAGTGTTTGAAGCTAAACCATTTGTTTCGCATGGATACGAAGATTACCCTTCTACTCCGCATTGATTTGAAGCTAAATCATGTGTTTCGCATGGATTTGAAGCAAAGCCTTCTACTTCGCATTGATTTGGACTTAAATCATGTGTTTCGCATGGATTTAAAGCTAACTCGTTGCTTCGCATGCAGTTGAAAATAAATCATGTATATCACAACTGTTTGAAGCTAAACCATTTGTTTCGCATGGATTCGAAGATACCCCTTCTACTTCGCATTGATTTGAAGCTAAATCATGTGTTGCGCTTGGATTTGAAGCTAACTCGTTTGTTTCGCATGCAGTTGAAGCTAAATCATGTATATCACATGTATTTGAAGCTAAACCATTTTATTCCCATGGATTTGAAGCTATGCCTTCTACTTCGCATTGATTTGATGTTAAATCATTTGTTTCGCATGGATTTGAAGCTAACTCGTTAGTTTCGCATGCTGTTGAAGCTAAATCATGTATATCACAAGTATTTGAAGCTAAACCATTTGTTTCGCATGGATTCGAAGATAACCCTTCTACTTCGCATTGATTTGAAGCTAAATCATGTGTTGCGCTTGGATTTGAAGCTAACTCGTTTGTTTCGCATGCAGTTGAAGCTAAATCATGTATATCACAAGTGTTTGAAGCTAAACCATTTGTTTCGCATGGATTCGAAGATAACCCTTCTACTTCGCATTGATTTGAAGCTAAATCATGTGTTGCGCTTGGATTTGAAGCTAACTCGTTTGTTTCGCATGCAGTTGAAGCTAAATCATGTATATCACATGTATTTGAAGCTAAACCATTTTATTCCCATGGATTTGAAGCTACGCCTTCTACTTCGCATTGATTTGGAGTTAATTCATGTGTTTCGCTTGGATTTGAAGCTAACTCGTTTGTTTCGCATGCATTTGGAGCTAAGTCATGAATATCGCAAGTATTTGAAATTAAACCATTTGATTCCATGGATTTGAAGCTATGCCTTCTACTTCGCATTGATTTGGAGCTAAATCATGTGTTTCGCATGGATTTAAAGCTAACTCGTATGTTTCGCATGCAGTTGAAGCTAAATCATGTATATCACAAGTATTTGAATATGAACCATTTGATTAGCATGGATTCGAAGATCACCCTTCTTCTTCGCATTGATTTGAAGCTAAATCATGTGTTTCGCATGGATTTGAAGCTAACTCGTTTGTTTCGCATGCAGTAGAAGCTAAATCATATATATCACAAGTATTTGAAGCTAAACCATTTGTTTCGCATGGATTCGAACATCAGCCTTCTGCTTCGCATTGATTTGATGTTAAACCATATGTTTCGCATGGATTTGAAGCTAACTCGTTTGTTTCGCATGCTGTTGAAGCTAAATCAAGTATATCACAAGTATTTGAAGCAAAACCATCTGATTCGCACGGATTTGATGATAACCCTTCTAGTTCGCATTGATTTGAATTTAAAGCATGTGTTTAGCATGGATTTGAAGCTAACTCGTTTGTTTCGCATGCAGTTGAAGATAAGTAATGCATATCACAAGTATTTGAAGATAAACCATTTGATTCCCATGGATTTGAAGCTATGCTTTCTACTTCGCATTGATTTGAAGCTAAATCATGTGTTGCGCTTGGATTTGAAGCTAACTCGTTTGTTTCGCATGCAGTTGAAGCTAAATCATGTATATCACATGTATTTGAAGCTAAACCATTTTATTCCCATGGATTTGAAGCTATGCCTTCTACTTCGCATTGATTTGGAGTTAATTCATGTGTTTCGCTTGGATTTGAAGCTAACTCGTTTGTTTCGCATGCATTTGGAGCTAAGTCATGAATATCGCAAGTATTTGAAAATAAACCATTTGATTCCCATGGATTTGAAGCTATGCCTTCTACTTCGCATTGATTTGGAGCTAAATCATGTGTTTGGCATAGATTTAAAGCTAACTCGTATGTTTCGCATGCAGTTGAAGCTAAATCATGTATATCACAAGTATTTGAATATGAACCATTTGATTAGCATGGATTCGAAGATCACCCTTCTTCTTCGCATTGATTTGAAGCTAAATCATGTGTTTCGCATGGATTTGAAGCTAACTCGTTTGTTTCGCATGCTGTTGAAGCTAAATCAAGTATATCACAAGTATTTGAAGCAAAACCATCTGATTCGCACGGATTTGATGATAACCCTTCTAGTTCGCATTGATTTGAATTTAAAGCATGTGTTTCGCATGGATTTGAAGCTAACTCGTTTGTTTCGCATGCAGTTGAAGATAAGTCATGCATATCACAAGTATTTGAAGATAAACCATTTGATTCCCATGGATTTGAAGCTATGCTTTCTACTTCGCTTTGATTTGGAGCTAAATCATGTGTTTCGCATGGATTGAAAGCTAACTCGTTTGTTTCGCATGCAGTTGAAGCTAAATCATGTATATCACAAGTGTTTGAAGCTAAACCATTTTATTCCCATGGATTTGAAGCTATGCCTTCTACTTCGCATTGATTTGATGTTAAATCATATGTTTCGCATGGATTTGAAGCTATCTCGTTTGTTTCGCATGCACTTGAATATAAATCAAGTATATCACAAGTATTTGAAGCTAAACCGTTTGATTCGCATGGACTTGAAGATCTGCCTTCTACTTCGCATTGATTTGAAGCTAAATCATGTGTTTCGCATGTATTTAAAGCTAACTCGTTGTTTCGCATGCAGTTGAAGCTAAATCATGTATAACACAAGTGTTTGAAGCTAAACCATTTGTTTCGCATGGATTCGAAGATAACCCTTCTACTTCGCATTGATTTGAAGCTAAATCATGTATATCACAAGTATTTGAAGCTAAACCATTTTATTCCCATGGATTTGAAGCTATGCCTTCTACTTCGCATTGATTTGAAGATAAATCATGTGTTTCGCTTGGATTTGAGGCTCGCTTGTTTGTTTCGCATGCAGTTGAAGCTAAATCATGTATATCACAAGTATTTGAAGCTAAACCATTTGATTCCCATGGATTTGTATCTATGCCTTCTACTTCGCATTGATTTGGAGCTAAATCATGTGTTTCGCATGGATTTAAAGCTAACTCGTTTGTTTCGCATGCTGTTGAAGCTAAATCATGTATATCACAAGTATTTGAATATGAACCATTTGATTAGGATGGATTCGAAGATCACCCCTCTTCTTCGCATTGATTTGAAGATAATCATTCGTTTCGCAAGGATTTGAAGCTAACTCGTTTGTTTTGCATGCAGTTGAAGCTAAATCATGTATATCACTAGTATTTGAAGCTAAACCATTTGTTTCGCATGGATTCGAACATTAACCTTCTGCTTCGCATTGATTTGATGTTAAATCATATGTTTCGCGTGGATTTGAAACTAACTCGTTTGTTTCGCATGCTGTTGATGCTAAATCAAGTATATCACAAGTATTTGAAGCAAAACCATTTGATTCGCACGGATTTGATTATAACCCATCTAGTTCGCATTGATTTGAATTTAAATCATGTCCTTCGCTTGGGTTAGAAGCTAACTCGTTTGTTTCGCATGCAGTTGAAGATAAGTCATGCATACCACAAGTATTTGAAGATAAACCATTTGATTCCCATGGATTTGAAGCTATGCCTTCTACTTCGCATTGATTTGGAGCAAAATCATGTGTTTCGCATGGATTTAAAGCTACCTCGTTGTTTCGCATGCAGGTGAAGCTAAATCATGTATAACACAAGTGTTTGTAGCTAAACCATTTGTTTCGCATGGATTCAAAGATAACCCTTCTACTTCGCATTGATTTGAAGCTAAATCATGTGTTGCGCATGGATTTGAAGCTAACTCGTTTGTTTCGCATGCAGTTGAAGCTAAATCATGTATATCACAAGTGTTTGAAGCTAAATCATTTGTTTCGCATGGATTCGAACATAACCCTTCTACTTCGCATTGATTTGAAGCTAAATCATGTTTTTCGCATGGATTTGAAGCAAAGCCTTCTACTTCGCATTGATTTGGAGTTAAATCATGTGTTTCGCATGGATTTAAAGCTAACTCGTTGTTTCGCAAGCAGTTGAAGCTAAATCATGTATATCACAAGTGTTTGAAGCTAAACCATTTGATTAGCATGGATTCGAAGATCACCCCTCTCCTTCGCATTGATTTGAAGCTAAATCATGTGTTGCGCATGGATTTGAAGCTAACTCGTTTGTTTCGCATGCAGTTGAAGCTAAATCATGTATATCACAAGTGTTTGAAGCTAAATCATTTGTTTCGCATGGATTCGAAGATAACCCTTCTACTTCGCATTGATTTGAATCTAAATCATGTATATCACAAGTATTTGAAACTAAACCATTTTATTCCCATGGATTTGAAGCTATGCCTTCTACTTCGCATTGATTTGAAGATAAATCATGTGTTTCGCTTGGATTTGAGGCTAGCTTGTTTGTTTCGCATGCAGTTGAAGCTAAATCATGTATATCACAATTTGTTTGAAGCTAAATCATTTGTTTTGCATGGATTCGAAGATAATCCTTCTACTTCGCATTGATTTGAAGCTATATCATGTGTTTCACATGGATTTGAAGCTAACTAGTTTGTTTCGCATGCAGTTGAAGCTAAATCATGTATATCACATTTTGTTTGAAGCTAAACCATTTGTTTTGCATGGATTCGACGATAATCCTTCTTCTTCGCATTGATTTGAAGCTAAATCATGTGTTTCGCATGGATTTGAAGCTAACTCGTTTGTTTCGCATGCAGTTGATGCTGAATCATGTATATCACAAGTGTTTGAAGCTAAATCATTTGTTTCGCATGGATTCGAAGATAACCCTTCTACTTCGCATTGATTTGATGCTAAATCATGTGTTTCGCATGGATTTAAAGCTAACTCGTTGTTTCGCAAGCAGTTGAAGCTAAATCATGTATATCACAAGTGTTTGAAGCTAAACCATTTGATTAGCATGGATTCGAAGATCACCCCTCTCCTTCGCATTGATTTGAAGCTAAATCATGTGTTGCGCATGGATTTGAAGCTAACTCGTTTGTTTCGCATGCAGTTGATGCTGAATCATGTATATCACAAGTGTTTGAAGCTAAATCATTTGTTTCGCATGGATTCGAAGATAACCCTTCTACTTCGCATTGATTTGAAGCTAAATCATGTGTTTCGCATGGATTTGAAGCAAAGCCTTCCACTTCGCATTGATTTGAAGCTAAATCATGTGTTTCACTTGGATTTGAAGCTAAGCCTTCTACTTCACGTCGATTTGACCTTAAATCATATTTTTCGCTGGATTTGAAACTAACTCGTTTGTTTCGCATGCAGTAGAAGCTAAATCATATATATCACAAGTATTTGAAGCTAAACCATTTGTTTCGCGTGGATTCGATCATCAGCCTTCTGCTTCGCATTGATTTGATGTTAAACCATATGTTTCGCATGGATTTGAAGCTAACTCGTTTGTTTCGCATGCTGTTGAAGCTAAATCAAGTATATCACAAGTATTTGAAGCAAAACCATCTGATTCGCACGGATTTGGTGATAACCCTTCTAGTTCGCATCGATTTGAATTTAAAGCATGTGTTTCGCATGGATTTGAAGCTAACTCGTTTGTTTCGCATGCAGTTGAAGATAAGTCATGCATATCACAAGTATTTGAAGATAAACCATTTGATTCCCATGGATTTGAAGCTATGCTTTCTACTTCGCATTGATTTGAAGCTAAATCATGTGTTGCGCTTGGATTTGAAGCTAACTCGTTTGTTTCGCATGCAGTTGAAGCTAAATCATGTATATCACATGTATTTGAAGCTAAACCATTTGATTAGCATGGATTCGAAGATCACCCTTCTTCTTCGCATTGATTTGAAGCTAAATCATGTATTTCGCATGGATTTAAAGCTAACTCGTATGTTTCGCATGCAGTTGAAGCTAAATCATGTATATCACAAGTATTTGAATATGAACCATTTGATTAGCATGGATTCGAAGATCACCCTTCTTCTTCGCATTGATTTGAAGCTAAATCATGTGTTTCGCATGGATTTGAAGCTAACTCGTTTGTTTCGCATGCAGTAGAAGCTAAATCATATATATCACAAGTATTTGAAGCTAAACCATTTGTTTCGCATGGATTCGAACATCAGCCTTCTGCTTCGCATTGATTTGATGTTAAACCATATGTTTCGCATTGATTTGAAGCTAACTCGTTTGTTTCGCATGGTGTTGAAGCTAAATCAAGTATATCACAAGTATTTGAAGCAAAACCATCTGATTCGCACGGATTTGATGATAACCCTTCTAGTTCGCATTGATTTGAATTTAAAGCATGTGTTTCGCATGGATTTGAAGCTAACTCGTTTGTTTCGCATGCAGTTGAAGATAAGTCATGCATATCACAAGTATTTGAAGATAAACCATTTGATTCCCATGGATTTGAAGCTATGCTTTCTACTTCGCTTTGATTTGGAGCTAAATCATGTGTTTCGCATGGATTTAAAGCTAACTCGTTTGTTTCGCATGCAGTTGAAGCTAAATCATGTATATCACAAGTGTTTGAAGCTAAACCATTTTATTCCCATGGATTTGAAGCTATGCCTTCTACTTCGCATTGATTTGATGTTAAATCATATGTTTCGCATGGATTTGAAGCTATCTCGTTTGTTTCGCATGCACTTGAATATAAATCAAGTATATCACAAGTATTTGAAGCTAAACCGTTTGATTCGCATGGATTTGAAGATCTGCCTTCTACTTCGCATTGATTTGAAGCTAAATCATGTGTTTCGCATGGATTTGAAGCTAACTCGTTCGTATCGCATGCAGTTGAAGCTAAATCATGTATATCACAAGTATTTGAAGCTAAACCATTTGATTCGCATGGATTTGAAAATAAGCCTTCTACTTCGCATTGATTTTAATCTAAATCATCTGTTTCGCATGGATTTAAAGCTATCTCGTTTGTTTCGCATGCGGTTGAAGATAAATCATGTATATCACAGGAATTTGAGCCTGTACCATTTGTTTCGCATGGTTTCGAAGATCTGCCTTATACTTCGCATTGATTTGAATGTAAACCATTTGTTTCGCATGAATTCGAAGATGTGCCTTCTACTTCGCATTGATTTGAAGCTAAATCATGTGTTTCGCTTGGATTTTAAGCTAACTCATTTGTATCACATGCAGTTGAAGTTAAATCATGTATATCACAAGTATTTGATGCTAAACGGTTTGTTTCGCATGGATTCGAAGATAACCTCTCTACTTCGCATTGATTTCGAGTTAAATCATGTGTTTCGCATGGATTTTGAAGCAAAGTCTTCTACTTCGCATTGATTTGGAGTTAAATCATGTGTTTCGCATGGATTTAAAGCTAAATCGTTGTTTCGCATGCAGTTGAAGCTAAATCATGTATATCACAAGTGTTTGAAGCTAAACCATTTGATTAGCATGGATTCGAAGATCACCCCTCTCCTTCGCATTGATTTGAAGATAATCATGTGTTTCGCATGGATTTGAAGCTAACTCGTTTGTTTCGCATGCAGTTGAAGATAAGTAATGCATATCACAAGTATTTGAAGATAAACCATTTGATTCCCATGGATTTGAAGCTATGCCTTCTACTTAGCATTGATTTGGAGCTAAATCAAGTGTTTCGCATGGATTTAAAGCTAACTCGTTTGTTTCGCATGCAGTTGATGCTGAATCATGTATATCACAAGTATTTGCAGCTAAACCATTTGTTTCGCATGGATTCGTAGATAAGCCTTCTACTTCGCATCGATTTGAAGCTAAATCATGTGTTTGGCATGGTTTTTGAAGCTCACTCGTTTTTTTCGCATGCTGTTGAAGCTAAATCATGTATATCACAAGTGTTTGAAGCTAAACCATTTGCTTCGCATGGATTCGAAGATAACCCTTCTACTTCGCATTGGTTTGAAGCTAAATCATTTGTTTCGCATGGATTTGAAGCTAACTCGTTTGTTTCGCATGCTGTTGAAACTAAATCATGTATATCACAAGTATTTGATGCTAAACCATTTGATACCCATGGATTTGTAGCTATGCCTTCTACTTCGCATTGATTTGGAGCTAAATCATGTGTTTCGCATGGATTTGAAGCTATCTCGTTTGTTTCGCATGCACTTGAATATAAATCAAGTATATCACAAGTATTTGAAGCTAAACCTTTGTTTCGCATGGATTCGAACATCAGCCTTCTGCTTCGCATTGATTTGGACCTAAATCATGTGTTTCGCATGGATTTGAAGCTAACTCGTTTGTTTCGCATGCAGTTGAAGCTAAATCATGTATATCACATTTTGTTTGAAGCTAAACCATTTGTTTTGCATGGATTCGAAGATAATCCTTCTTCTTCGCATTGATTTGAAGCTAAATCATGTGTTTCGCATGGATTTGAAGCTAACTCGTTTGTTTCGCATGCTGTTAAAGCTAAATCATGTATATAACATGTATTTGAAGCTAAACCATTTGTTTCGCATGTATTCGAAGATAACCCTTCTACTTCGCATTCATTTGAAGCTAAATAAAGTGTTTCGCATGGATTTCAATCTAACTCGTTTGTTTCGCATTGATTTGAAGCTAAATCATGTGTTTCACTTGGATTTGAAGCTAAGCCTTCTACTTCACGTCGATTTGACCTTAAATCATATTTTTCGCTGGATTTGAAACTAACTCGTTTGTTTCGCATGCTGTTGAAGCTATATCATGTATATCACAAGTATTTGAAGCTAAACGATTTGATTCGCATGGATTTGAAGATAAGCCCTCTACTTCACATTGATTTGCAGCTAAATCATGTGTTTCGTATGGATTAGAAGCTAACTCGTTTGTATCGCATACAGTTGAAGCTAAATTGTGTATATCACAAGTATTTGAAGCTAAACCATTTGTTTCGCATGGATTTGAAACTACGCCTTCTACTTCGCATTAATTTGAAGCTAAATAATTTGTTTCACTCGGATTTGAAGCTAAGCCTTCTACTTCACGTCGATTTGACCTTAAATCATATTTTTCGCTGGATTTGAATCTAACTCGTGTGTTTCGCATGCTGTTGAAGCTAAATCATGTATATAACAAGTATTTGAAGCTAAACCATTTGTTTCGCATGTATTCGAAGATAACCCTTCTACTTCGCATCCATTTGAAGCTAAATCAAGTGTTTCGCATGGATTTCAATCTAACTCGTTTGTTTCGCATGCTGTTGAAGCTAAATCATGTATATCACGAGTATTTGAAGCTAAACCATTTGTTTCGCATTGATTCAAACATCAGTCTTCCACGTCGCATTGATTTGAAGCTAAATCATGTGTTTCACTTGGATTTGAAGCTAAGCCTTCTACTTCACGTCGATTTGACCTTAAATCATATTTTTCGCTGGATTTGAAACGAACTCGTTTGTTTCGCATGCTGTTGAAGCTAAATCATGTATATAACAAGTATTTGAAGCTAAACCATTTGTTTCGCATGTATTCGAAGATAACTCTTCTACTTCGCATTCATTTGAAGCTAAATCAAGTGTTTCGCATGGATTTCAATCTAACTCGTTTGTTTCGCATGCTGTTGAAGCTAAATCATGTATATCACGAGTATTTGAAGCTAAACCATTTGTTTCGCATTGATCAAAGATCAGACTTCCACTTCGCATTGATTTGAAGCTAAATCATGTGTTTCGCATGGTTTTTGATGCTAACTCGTTTGTTTCGCATGCTGTTGAAGCTAAATCATGTATATCACAAGTGTTTGAAGCTAAACCATTTGTTTCGCATGGATTCGAAGATAACCCTTCTACTTCGCATTGGTTTGAAGCTGAATCATGTGTTTCGCATGGATTTGAAGCAAAGCCTTCTACGTCGCATTGATTTGGTGTTGAATCATGTGTTTCGCATGGGTTTAAAGCTAACTCGTTGTTTCGCATGCAGTTGAAGCTATATCATGTATAACACAAGTGTTTGAAGCTAAACCATTTGTTTCGCATTTATTCAAAGAAAACCCTTCTACTTCGCATTGATTTGAAGCTAAATCATGTGTTGCGCATGGATTTGAAGCTAACTCGTTTGTTTCGCATGCAGTTGAAGCTAAATCATGTATATCACAAGAATTTGAAGCTAAACCATTTTATTCCCATGGATTTGAAGCTATGCCTTCTACTTCGCATTGATTTGAAGATAAATCATGTGTTTCGCTTGGATTTGAGGCTAGCTTGTTTGTTTCGCATGCAGTTGAAGCTAAATCATGTATATCACAAATTGTTTGAAGCTAAATCATTTGTTTTGCATGGATTCGAAGATAACCCTTCTACTTCACATTGGTTTGAAGCTAAATCATGTGTTTCGCATGGATTTGAAGCTATCTCGTTTGTTTCGCATGCACTTGAATCTAAATCAATTATATCACAAGCATTTGAATATGAACCATTTGGTTAGCATTGATTCGAAGATCACCCTTCTTCTTCGCATTGATTTCAAGCTTAATAATGTGCTTCGCTTGGATTTTAAAATAACTCGTTTGTATCACATGCGGTTGAAGTTAAATCATGTATATCACAAGTATTTGAAGCTAAAACGTTTGATTGGCATGGATTTGAAGCTAAGCCTTCTACTTCGCATTAAATTGAAGCTAAATCATGTGTTTCGCAAGGATTTGAAGCTAACACGTTTGTTTCGCATGTTGTTGAAGCTAAATCATGTATATCACAAGTGTTTGAAGCTAAACCATTTGTTTCGCATGGATTCGAAAATAATCCTTCTACTTCGCATTGGTTTGAAGCTAAATCATGTGTTTCGCATGGATTTGAAGCAAAGCCTTCTACTTCGCATTGATTTGGAGTTGAATCATGTGTTTCGCATGGGTTTAAAGCTACCTCGTTGTTTCGCATGCAGTTGATGCTAAGTCATGTATAACACAAGTGTTTGAAGCTAAACCATTTGTTTCGCATGGATTCAAAGACAACCCTTCTACTTTGCATTGAATTGAAGCTAAATCATGAGTTTCGCATGGATTGAAGCTAACTAGTTTGTTTCGCATGCAGCTGAAGCAAAATCATGTATATCACAAGTGTTTGAAGCTAAACTATTTGTTTCGCATGGATTCGTAGATAAGCCTTCTACTTCGCGTCGATTTGAAGCTAAATCATGTGTTTCGCATTGTTTTTGAAGCTAACTCGTTTGTTTCGCATGCTGTTGAAGCTAAATCATGTATATCACAAGTGTTTGAAGCGAAACCATTTGTTTCGCATGGATTCGAATATAATCCTTCTTCTTCGCATTGGTTTGAAGCTAAATCATGTGTTTCGCATGGATTTGAAGCTAACTCGTTTGTTTCGCATGCGGTTGAAGCTAAATCATGTATATCACAAGTGTTTGAAGCTAAATCATTTGTTTCGCATGGATTCGAAGATAACCCTTCTAATTCGCATTGATTTGAAGCTAAATCATGTATATCACAAGTATTTGAAGCTAAACCATTTGTTTCGCATTGATTCAAAGATGATTCTTCCACTTCGCATTTATTTGGAGCGAAATCATGTGTTTCACTTGGATTTGAAGCTATGCCTTCTACTTCGCATTGATTTGGAGCTAAATCACGTGTTTCGCATGGATTTAAAGCTAACTCGTTTGTTTCGCATGCACTTGCATATAAATCATGTATATCACAATTGTTTGAAGCTAAATCATTTGTTTCGCATGGACTCGAAGATAATCCTTCTGCTTCGCATTGATTTGAAGCTAAATCAAGTGTTTCGCATGGATTTCAATCTAACTCGTTTGTTTCGCATGCTGTTGAAGCTAAATCATGTATATCACGAGTATTTGAAGCTAAACCATTTGTTTCGCATTGATTCAAAGATCAGTCTTCCACTTCGCATTGATTTGAAGCTAAATCATGTGTTTCACTTGGATTTGAAGCTAAGCCTTCTACTTCACGTCGATTTGACCTTAAATCATATTTTTCGCTGGATTTGAAACTAACTCGTTTGTTTCGCATGCCGTTGAAGCTTAATCATGTATATAACAAGTATTTGAAGCTAAACCATTTGTTTCGCATGTATTCGAAGATAACCCTTCTACTTCGCATTCATTTGAAGCTAAATCAAGTGTTTCGCATGGATTTCAATCTAACTCGTTTGTTTCGCATGCAGCTGAAGCTAAATCATGTATATCACAAGTGTTTGAAGCTAAACCATTTGTTTTGCATGGATTCGAAGATAATCGTTCTACTTCGCATTGATTTGAAGCTAAATCATGTGTTTCGCATGGATTTGAAGCTAACTAGGTTGTTTCGCATGCAGTTGAAGCTAAATCATGCATATCACAAGTATTTGAAGCAAAACCTTTGTTTCGCATGGATTCGAACATCAGCCTTCTGCTTCGCATTGATTTGGACCTAAATCATGTGTTTCGCATGGATTTGAAGCTAACTCGTTTGTTTCACATGCAGTTGAAGCTAAATCATGTATATCACAAGTGTTTGAAGCTAAATCATTTGTTTCGCATGGATTCGAAGATAACCCTTCTACTTCGCATTGATTTGAATCTAATTCATGTATATCACAAGTATTTGAAGCTAAACCATTTTATTCCCATGGATTTGAAGCTATGCCTTCTACTTCGCATTGATTTGAAGCTAAATCATGTGTTTCGCATGGATTTGAAGCAAAGCCTTCTACTTCGCATTGATTTGGAGTTGAATCATGTGTTTCGCATGGGTTTAAAGCTACCTCGTTGTTTCGCATGCAGTTGAAGCTAAATCATGTATAACACAAGTGTTTGGAGCTAAACCATTTGTTTCGCATGGATTCAAAGATAACCCTTCTACTTTGCGTTGAATTGAAGCTAAATCATGAGTTTCGCATGGATTGAAGCTAACTAGTTTGTTTCGCATGCAGCTGAAGCAAAATCATGTATATCACAAGTGTTTGAAGCTAAACCATTTGTTTCGCATGGATTCGTAGATAAGCCTTCTACTTCGCGTCGATTTGAAGCTAAATCATGTGTTTCGCATGGTTTTTGAAGCTAACTCGTTTGTTTCGCATGCTGTTGAAGCTAAATCATGTATTTATCACAAGTGTTTGAAGCGAAACCATTTGTTTCGCATGGATTCGAATATAATCCTTCTTCTTCGCATTGATTTCAAGCTTAATAATGTGCTTCGCTTGGATTTTAAAATAACTCGTTTGTATCACATGCGGTTGAAGTTAAATCATGTATATCACAAGTATTTGAAGCTAAAACGTTTGATTGGCATGGATTTGAAGCTAAGCCTTCTACTTCGCATTAAATTGAAGCTAAATCATGTGTTTCGCAAGGATTTGAAGCTAACACGTTTGTTTCGCATGCTCTTGAAGCTAAATCATGTATATCACAAGTGTTTGAAGCTAAACCATTTGTTTCGCATGGATTCGAAGATAATCCTTCTACTTCGCATTGGTTTGAAGCTAAATCATGTGTTTCGCATGGATTTGAAGCAAAGCCTTCTACTTCGCATTGATTTGGAGTTGAATCATGTGTTTTGCATGGGTTTAAAGCTACCTCGTTGTTTCGCATGCAGTTGAAGCTAAATCATGTATAACACAAGTGTTTGAAGCTAAACCATTTGTTTCGCATGGATTCAAAGATAACCCTTCTACTTTGCATTGAATTGAAGCTAAATCATGAGTTTCGCATGGATTGAAGCTAACTAGTTTGTTTCGCATGCAGCTGAAGCAAAATCATGTATATCACAAGTGTTTGAAGCTAAACCATTTGTTTCGCATGGATTCGTAGATAAGCCTTCTACTTCGCGTCGATTTGAAGCTAAATCATGTGTTTCGCATGGTTTTTGAAGCTAACTCGTTTGTTTCGCATGCTGTTGAAGCTAAATCATGTATATCACAAGTGTTTGAAGCGAAACCATTTGTTTCGCATGGATTCGAATATAATCCTTCTTCTTCGCATTGGTTTGAAGCTAAATCATGTGTTTCGCATGGATTTGAAGCTAACTCGTTTGTTTCGCATGCAGTTGAAGCTAAATCATGTATATCACAAGTGTTTGAAGCTAAATCATTTGTTTCGCATGGATTCGAAGATAACCCTTCTAATTCGCATTGATTTGAAGCTAAATCATGTATATCACAAGTATTTGAAGCTAAACCATTTGTTTCGCATTGATTCAAAGATGATTCTTCCACTTCGCATTTATTTGGAGCAAAATCATGTGTTTCACTTGGATTTGAAGCTATGCCTTCTACTTCGCATTGATTTGGAGCTAAATCACGTGTTTCGCATGGATTTAAAGCTAACTCGTTTGTTTCGCATGCACTTGCATATAAATCATGTATATCACAATTGTTTGAAGCTAAATCATTTGTTTCGCATGGATTCGAAGATAATCCTTCTATTTCGCATTGATTTGAAGCTAAATCATGTGTTTCGCATGGATTTGAAGCAAAGACTTCTACTTCGCATTGATTTGGAGTTAAATCATGTGTTTCGCATGGATTTGAAGCTAACTCGTTTGTTTCGCATGCAGTTGTAGATAAGTAATGCATATCACAGGTATTTGAAGATAAACCATTTGATTCCCATGGATTTGAAGCTATGCCTTCTACTTGGCATTGATTTGGAGCTAAATCATGTGTTTCGCATGGATTTAAAGCTAATTCGTTTGTTTCGCATGCAGTTGACGCTAAATCATGTATATCACATTTTGTTTGAAGCTAAACCATTTGTTTTGCATGGATTCGAAGATAATCCATCTTCTTCGCATTGATTTGAAGCTAAATCATGTGTTTCGCATGGATTTGAAGCTAACTCGTTTGTTTCGCATGCAGTTGATGCTGAATCATGTATATCACAAATATTTGCAGCTAAACCATTTGTTTCGCATGGATTCGTAGATAAGCCTTCTACTTCGCATCGATTTGAAGCTAAATCATGTGTTTCGCATGGTTTTTGAAGATCACTCGTTTGTTTCGCATGCTGTTGAAGCTAAATCATGTATATCACAAGTATTTGAATATGAACCATTTGATTAGCATGGATTCGAAGATCACCCCTCTTCTTCGCATTGATTTGAAGATAATCATGTGTTTCGCAAGGATTTGAAGCTAACTCGTTTGTTTCGCATGCAGTTGAAGCTAAATCATGTATATCACAAGTGTTTGTAGCTAAACCATTTGTTTCGCATGGATTCAAAGATAACCCATCTACTTCGCATTGATTTGAAGCTAAATCATGTGTTGCGCATGGATTTAAAGCTAACTCGTTGTTTCGCAAGCAGTTGAAGCTAAATCATGTATATCACAAGTGTTTGAAGCTAAACCATTTGATTAGCATGGATTCGAAGATCACCCCTCTCCTTCGCATTGATTTGAAGCTAAATCATGTGTTGCGCATGGATTTGAAGCTAACTCGTTTGTTTCGCATGCAGTTGAAGCTAAATCATGTATATCACAAGTGTTTGAAGCTAAATCATTTGTTTCGCATGGATTCGAAGATAACCCTTCTAGTTCGCATTGATTTGAATCTAAATCATGTATATCACAAGTATTTGAAGCTAAACCATTTTATTCCCATGGATTTGAAGCTATGCCTTCTACTTCGCATTGATTTGAAGATAAATCATGTGTTTCGCTTGGATTTGAGGCTAGCTTGTTTGTTTCGCATGCAGTTGAAGCTAAATCATGTATATCACAATTTGTTTGAAGCTAAATCATTTGTTTTGCATGGATTCGAAGATAATCCTTCTACTTCGCATTGATTTGAAGCTAAATCATGTGTTTCGCATGGATTTGAAGCTAACTAGTTTGTTTCGCATGCAGCTGAAGCTAAATCATGTATATCACAAGTGTTTGAAGCTAAACCATTTGTTTTGCATGGATTCGAAGATAATCGTTCTACTTCGCATTGATTTGAAGCTAAATCATGTGTTTCGCACGGATTTGAAGCTAACTAGGTTGTTTCGCATGCAGTTGAAGCTAAATCATGTATATTACAAGTATTTGAAGCTAAACCATTTTATTCCCATGGATTTGAAGCTATGCCTTCTACTTCGCATTGATTTGAAGATAAATCATGTGTTTCGCTTGGATTTGAGGCTAGCTTGTTTGTTTCGCATGCAGTTGAAGCTAAATCATGTTTATCACAATTTGTTTGAAGCTAAATCATTTGTTTTGCATGGATTCGAAGGTAATCCTTCTACTTCGCATTGATTTGAAGCTAAATCATGTGTTTCGCATGGATTTGAAGCTAACTAGTTTGTTTCGCATGCAGCTGAAGCTAAATCATGTATATCACAAGTGTTTGAATCTAAACCATTTGTTTTGCATGGATTCGAAGATAATCGTTCTACTTCGCATTGATTTGAAGCTAAATCATGTGTTTCGCACGGATTTGCAGCTAACTAGATTGTTTCGCATGCAGCTGAAGCAAAATCATGTATATCACAAGTGTTTGAAGCTAAACCATTTGTTTCGCATGGATTCGTAGATAAGCCTTCTACTTCGCGTCGATTTGAAGCTAAATCATGTGTTTCGCATGGTTTTTGAAGCTAACTCGTTTGTTTCGCATGCTGTTGAAGCTAAATCATGTATATCACAAGTGTTTGAAGCGAAACCATTTGTTTCGCATGGATTCGAATATAATCCTTCTTCTTCGCATTGGTTTGAAGCTAAATCATGTGTTTCGCATGGATTTGAAGCTAACTCGTTTGTTTCGCATGCAGTTGAAGCTAAATCATGTATATCACAAGTGTTTGAAGCTAAATCATTTGTTTCGCATGGATTCGAAGATAACCCTTCTAATTCGCATTGATTTGAAGCTAAATCATGTATATCACAAGTATTTGAAGCTAAACCATTTGTTTCGCATTGATTCAAAGATGATTCTTCCACTTCGCATTTATTTGGAGCAAAATCATGTGTTTCACTTGGATTTGAAGCTATGCCTTCTACTTCGCATTGATTTGGAGCTAAATCACGTGTTTCGCATGGATTTAAAGCTAACTCGTTTGTTTCGCATGCACTTGCATATAAATCATGTATATCACAATTGTTTGAAGCTAAATCATTTGTTTCGCATGGATTCGAAGATAATCCTTCTATTTCGCATTGATTTGAAGCTAAATCATGTGTTTCGCATGGATTTGAAGCAAAGACTTCTACTTCGCATTGATTTGGAGTTAAATCATGTGTTTCGCATGGATTTGAAGCTAACTCGTTTGTTTCGCATGCAGTTGAAGATAAGTAATGCATATCACAGGTATTTGAAGATAAACCATTTGTTTCCCATGGATTTGAAGCTATGCCTTCTACTTGGCATTGATTTGGAGCTAAATCATGTGTTTCGCATGGATTTAAAGCTAATTCGTTTGTTTCGCATGCAGTTGACGCTAAATCATGTATATCACATTTTGTTTGAAGCTAAACCATTTGTTTTGCATGGATTCGAAGATAATCCTTCTTCTTCGCATTGATTTGAAGCTAAATCATGTGTTTCGCATGGATTTGAAGCTAACTCGTTTGTTTCGCATGCAGTTGATGCTGAATCATGTATATCACAAATATTTGCAGCTAAAGCATTTGTTTCGCATGGATTCGTAGATAAGCCTTCTACTTCGCATCGATTTGAAGCTAAATCATGTGTTTCGCATGGTTTTTGAAGATCACTCGTTTGTTTCGCATGCTGTTGAAGCTAAATCATGTATATCACAAGTATTTGAATATGAACCATTTGATTAGCATGGATTCGAAGATCACCTCTCTTCTTCGCATTGATTTGAAGATAATCATGTGTTTCGCAAGGATTTGAAGCTAACTCGTTTGTTTCGCATGCAGTTGAAGCTAAATCATGTATATCACAAGTGTTTGTAGCTAAACCATTTGTTTCGCATGGATTCAAAGATAACCCATCTACTTCGCATTGATTTGAAGCTAAATCATGTGTTGCGCATGGATTTAAAGCTAACTCGTTGTTTCGCAAGCAGTTGAAGCTAAATCATGTATATCACAAGTGTTTGAAGCTAAACCATTTGATTAGCATGGATTCGAAGATCACCCCTCTCCTTCGCATTGATTTGAAGCTAAATCATGTGTTGCGCATGGATTTGAAGCTAACTCGTTTGTTTCGCATGCAGTTGAAGCTAAATCATGTATATCACAAGTGTTTGAAGCTAAATCATTTGTTTCGCATGGATTCGAAGATAACCCTTCTAGTTCGCATTGATTTGAATCTAAATCATGTATATCACAAGTATTTGAAGCTAAACCATTTTATTCCCATGGATTTGAAGCTATGCCTTCTACTTCGCATTGATTTGAAGATAAATCATGTGTTTCGCTTGGATTTGAGGCTAGCTTGTTTGTTTCGCATGCAGTTGAAGCTAAATCATGTATATCACAATTTGTTTGAAGCTAAATCATTTGTTTTGCATGGATTCGAAGATAATCCTTCTACTTCGCATTGATTTGAAGCTAAATCATCTGTTTCGCATGGATTTGAAGCTAACTAGTTTGTTTCGCATGCAGCTGAAGCTAAATCATGTATATCACAAGTGTTTGAAGCTAAACCATTTGTTTTGCATGGATTCGAAGATAATCGTTCTACTTCGCATTGATTTGAAGCTAAATCATGTGTTTCGCACGGATTTGTAGCTAACTAGGTTGTTTCGCATGCAGTTGAAGCTAAATCATGTATATCACAAGTATTTGAAGCTAAACCATTTTATTCCCATGGATTTGAAGCTATGCCTTCTACTTCGCATTGATTTGAAGCTAAATCAAGTGTTTCGCATGGATTTGAAGCAAAGACTTCTACTTCGCATTGATTTGGAGTTAAATCATGTGTTTCGCATGGATTTGAAGCTAACTCGTTTGTTTCGCATGCACTTGCATATAAATCATGTATATCACAATTGTTTGAAGCTAAATCATTTGTTTCGCATGGATTCGAAGATAATCCTTCTATTTCGCATTGATTTGAAGCTAAATCATGTGTTTCGCATGGATTTGAAGCAAAGACTTCTACTTCGCATTGATTTGGAGTTAAATCATGTGTTTCGCATGGATTTGAAGCTAACTCGTTTGTTTCGCATGCAGTTGAAGATAAGTAATGCATATCACAGGTATTTGAAGATAAACCATTTGTTTCCCATGGATTTGAAGCTATGCCTTCTACTTGGCATTGATTTGGAGCTAAATCATGTGTTTCGCATGGATTTAAAGCTAATTCGTTTGTTTCGCATGCAGTTGACGCTAAATCATGTATATCACATTTTGTTTGAAGCTAAACCATTTGTTTTGCATGGATTCGAAGATAATCCTTCTTCTTCGCATTGATTTGAAGCTAAATCATGTGTTTCGCATGGATTTGAAGCTAACTCGTTTGTTTCGCATGCAGTTGATGCTGAATCATGTATATCACAAATATTTGCAGCTAAAGCATTTGTTTCGCATGGATTCGTAGATAAGCCTTCTACTTCGCATCGATTTGAAGCTAAATCATGTGTTTCGCATGGTTTTTGAAGATCACTCGTTTGTTTCGCATGCTGTTGAAGCTAAATCATGTATATCACAAGTATTTGAATATGAACCATTTGATTAGCATGGATTCGAAGATCACCTCTCTTCTTCGCATTGATTTGAAGATAATCATGTGTTTCGCAAGGATTTGAAGCTAACTCGTTTGTTTCGCATGCAGTTGAAGCTAAATCATGTATATCACAAGTGTTTGTAGCTAAACCATTTGTTTCGCATGGATTCGAAGATAACCCTTCTAGTTCGCATTGATTTGAATCTAAATCATGTATATCACAAGTATTTGAAGCTAAACCATTTTATTCCCATGGATTTGAAGCTATGCCTTCTACTTCGCATTGATTTGAAGATAAATCATGTGTTTCGCTTGGATTTGAGGCTAGCTTGTTTGTTTCGCATGCAGTTGAAGCTAAATCATGTATATCACAATTTGTTTGAAGCTAAATCATTTGTTTTGCATGGATTCGAAGATAATCCTTCTACTTCGCATTGATTTGAAGCTAAATCATCTGTTTCGCATGGATTTGAAGCTAACTAGTTTGTTTCGCATGCAGCTGAAGCTAAATCATGTATATCACAAGTGTTTGAAGCTAAACCATTTGTTTTGCATGGATTCGAAGATAATCGTTCTACTTCGCATTGATTTGAAGCTAAATCATGTGTTTCGCACGGATTTGTAGCTAACTAGGTTGTTTCGCATGCAGTTGAAGCTAAATCATGTATATCACAAGTATTTGAA